>NW_026919792.1:0-162582 GCF_032062105.1 Saccostrea cuccullata
GTTCCACCAAAAATAAAGTTTCATCAGCTGAAAAATTCTCACTTCTTTCTTTGTTGACACTGTTGGAAGCCATGTTTTTTTTGTGGTGACAGACGGACAAATGTAATGCCTTGTGGGATACCAACCACTGGTTAAATCACTTGACCAGTGGTTAGCTAACCAGAGGCTAATTTTATTTTGAGCAACAAAGATTTGACCAGTGGTTAGTTACCCAGTAGATATTGAATTTAACCAACGGCTAACTTATCCACTGGACAAATTTTACCAGAGTTTTGAGCAACCCAATCCTGAGGTGGAATCATATGCTATGGAGAAGTGAACATCCCCTTTTTACCTGTCAAATCCGCTTTATACCCTTAAACGTTACGTTGAGGTTACATGAGACTTCTTTTCAACACATCTCGTAGTACCAATAGATTCACTTGAGATATTCACATCGTTTCCGATATCTATGAATTTCTTACCATCATGGTACGGTTGATGAAATTTATATGTGGTCTACGTATTCATTGCACAGGTTGCTGTGCAGTTTGATTTGAAATCTTCAAGATTAGGATGCTTTACCTGTCATTGGATAGGGTCTCAAACAGTTTCCAACCAAACCTAACGATGGACTTGATCTCAATGACGCCACATCCTGTCACCGGCACAATCACCACCTGACTGCACTGTAACTAATGTTTTAACAGTAGAATATTATAATAACTGTATGTTTACCTCTTACGTGTGTAGTTAGGGTTCTTCTTGACTTTTTAGCAAATATTCGACTAGTTTCTGAAAAGTCCATTCTCCCATTGAAACTAAGAAGATGATAGGGTTCCAACTGACCAAGTTGGACCTGATCAACTTAGGTCTGCCTTCTCGGAAGGATAAACACACTCATGTAAACATTCCATGTATAAATAATTAATTTGTTAAATAATTCTGACTATAAAAGATTATACAACCAGACCAGTTTTAAAGTTGCATATTTGATTATTTATTCTTATTTCAGTTAACAAATTATTTGTTATTATTGAAAAAGAGAATAATTTGTAATCCATGAATTTCAGGTTTACACACAATAGTAAACTAAAGATACAATGTAGATAAAGAACAGTGATAGATCTTATTGCAGCACGGAATAAAAGGTTTTATAAACATTGAAAAGATTGTAAATGGGAATGTTCTTTCCTTTCATAAATTACGAGATACATAATATACGAGGGTTGTCCTGTAAAATCGTGGACAAGTTGTCTCACATTAATAATAATAATCAATGCGTTCTGAAATTTTTACTTATTTTGTTATGTCCCAGTTTTAAAGTAGTTCTCAGACCCCAGTGTGTTGGGACCCATGTTGGTACATATTTTCTGTATAAATATAGGAAATTTCAAATAGATATATTTATAAATAAACGAATTATGAAATTATATGTAATATATTGTATCGCCCTACGGCACACGGATGATGACATCAAAGATTCTAAAACAGCATCAAGTACCTCAGTTTTTATCTTTGCACCAAAAGTAAAGTTGGACTTGTCCCACTTAAATTTCGGAATTTCATTAATGTACATACTTTAGTCTCCATAAACAATCGCGGAACCAATCTGGCACAAACTTACGATCTTCTGAGTATTTATTGGTTAAGAAAAGGACAATATTCAAATATCATCCAACTAATACATGTAATATACAATCTTATATTGACGTCAACAGTGACAGTGTCTTTAGCTATTACAATGTACGTTGTGTGTAGGTCCTGTAGTACCTAGGGACTCGAACAAGAAAGACTTTACTCAGAAAACTTCCAAATCATTTCTTAACTAAAGATGTGGCAATTTGTTTGGTGATTTTTTCCCTTCTGTCTTCATTTCAAGTTTAATACGGCGTTATTACACCATCTAAATCAAATTGAACTGATCTCCGGTGCGACGTAGCGTCACCAAACGTCACCATTTTTCGTGTGTTGTGTTTACCACTTTCCCATTTCAAATGCTCGGGAAAGTTCTAAAAATTTACAAAATGCCTTGACATTTTTTAATAAGACTACAAATTAAATAATGGAAACTTTTATTTCAAATCAATACTCCTGTATTCTCTTATAAAACCTTCGTTTTTTAGCCTTGCGCCGTAGATTCTTACCCTTTGCACATTCAAGCATTATAAAATCTTAATTTTTGTCTATATTTTATCTCAAAAAATGTAATGCACTTAAGAGAAATAAGCATTCACTGAAAATTTTAGCTTATTGCGTCCATTATTTTTCAAGGAAAACGCTTTGTCCACGATTTTTCGGGATAACCCTTCCATTACCTCCATAAAGTAAATCTTTGATAATTTATATGTTTTTCGTATTCAATATATAAAATTGCTTATCATTAACTATCGAAAAAACGACAGGTCCCTTTTGTTAGAAGATCGAATTTTACTTCTCGCATAAAAACGTACATGTACGTACTCTGCACAGTTCGAGCTTAATATTCTGAAATTGAAAATTGAATACATATTTGAACATAGGTAATGCATGTGTCTAAATTATTTCATGCATCCAACATTTATTCAAGGAACTGAAGTTGAAAATGGTATCGTTTTTGTTTGATATTTTTCCGACTATAAGTTTACAAAATATTCGCGACTATCGCCTCCATCAACTAGATGCACGACTTGTCACACATATCGAAGCAGTTTGATGATTAAGACTCATTTCCATTATTTTCTTTATATATTTCCCGGGCGCTAATTGATGGTTACATCAATGTTTTCGTGTATATTCTATATACAATGCATTTACAACTCCTGAAAAGGATCAAAATAACATTATGATCCCTGAAAACAGGGGAGGTGAGATCTGGTGAAACGGAGGCATTATCAACACAATGTACACGTTTCATCATTCATTATCGCTATTAGCTCTGCTTTTCCTAGGTAAGGGGAAGGATATGGAGATCACGAACTGTATTCAATCTCAAAATCAATAAAACAATACAAAATTAGAAACATCAAAGATTGGATCACGTACCATGGAAGAGTGAGCGAGTAATGTGTAGTCATTATTAACATAAACAATTGAAAAAGAAGTATGCCTTTCAAAATATGACCCAATTATAAGATATGTGCAAACAAGGACTTTGCATTGACAATAGAGATTCTAATTTTGTACGAGAATGTTGAAAGCCCTGTATGTTTGTCTTTGTCAGGTGATTTATCAGTTTCACTTAAAATTGACCATTCTTGCAATATGCTAATATGCACGCAATCAATATGGAGGCATTAATCGTTTGAACATGACAGGATACATAGGAAAATTGAAAATGGAAAAACACTGTAATTATGATTAACAGGCTATTCTTATACACCTGCTTCTAAAAGATTACATAATTATACAAGGGTCAATCAAAAAATACGTAGACAATGCTTCTCATCGTCATATGATTATTAAAAGATTACAGATCAACACGTTTTCGTAAACATAAACATTTATTTTGTCGAAGTGTGATGATTAAATAAAACTCATTTTAGCCAAAATTTAAATCAACATTTTTTGTTACCACGGAGCACGGTTTACCAATATTGTAACGTCAAATACAACGCTGAGAAAGTTTGTCAAAAGTATACACAATTTTGTTATTTCAAACACGGTTTGTAGCATCCTCTCCATTCAAAATACATATCCACAACACTTAACACCTAGTTTGCTAACAATTGTACAAATATAGCTTGAATTAGAATGTTATTGTTTTAATATTCTTTGATTTACCATGCAACATTATTATTCCTGCAACATTGAAGCACACATCGCGTTCGATGACGTTCGTTACTCTTTTGACGATATTTTTAACTTTAACCTGTTTCTTTGCAGACAATCCATCGTCCGATTCAAACTTGCTACCACTCAAAAATTGTATTTTCAATTTAATAAAATACACAGATTTTTTAATACATATCCTGGTTTATAGGGATTTTTTAAGCTTGTAGAGAAAGCTTCCCGAATTTAAAGTTTAATGTAATTGCTACTTGCTGCTCCGTGACGTCCTCCAACGTCATGGTTTTTTGCTTTTCTTAACCAAGTTCACATGTATTTAGAAGCTGATATCTTTTAAACGGAACGAGATATTACATAACCTGATTTCATTTTAATGAATACAGCAATACTTTATTTAAACATGTAAATTTTTATTTTGTTTCAGATCCACTTATTAGAGGTATAGCTGTAAATACTACAAAGTGAAAATTAGAATTTGACTCAATTTTGACGGTGCTCCATGACCGTCAATTTTCCGTCAATTTTGCACTTCTAAATCCTTGGTAATTTTAATAAATATGAAAATACATTCCAATTTTTTTACTGAAATTATTTGAATCTGTTGTTAAAATATTTGTACAAAATTTGGATATAATATGACGTTAAATAAAAAAGTTAGGACAAAAGTCTACGAATTTTTTGAATGACCCTCGTATTTAATGCATATAGTTGAAATCTCTACATGAATAAAATATTCTAGAATGGGACGTAAAACAGCATACAATCAATTAAGCAATGCATGTTTAAAATGAGAACTAATGTATGTCTCTGTAGAATTAGACTTCTAGCCAAGTAATTTTAAATATGACTGCACAGCACAGAAAAAGTGAACGGAGCCTAATTTGTACGGGAAAACTTAACTATAACATCATACAAAAAAACGTCATACAACAATTCTTAAAAGTACCACAAAATGAGGTGATTTGCTAATTTGACCTATTGGAAACTATCATACTATATCAACACTCACTACAACATGCCGTTTTGTCTTTAGTTAAAACCCACATAACCAGTTATTAACAAGTTACAAATCACAACCCACTTGTCAATGTTGCGTCATTTTGTAAAACGTGACGTAGTTTGTATGCAGTGAAAGATAGATCAAGTAATATTTTCTCAGCGAGACTGAATATTTAATTTATTATAACGTATATTTTTATGACAGTTCATCGGAAGGTAATGTGTGGATCTTAATAAATCGATCTAGTGCAAGGTTATACACTTTATAGATCATAGTACGTTTTCACAATTCAACCCTAGAAGTATTAAGGTAATAGTATCTGATGGAATCTTGAAAATAACCTAATCATATCAATATTTCCTACCGTTGACCTGGAAAAAAACCCTCAGAATTCTGTCAATCAAATATAATTTTAACGATGATATTGCAGAATTTAGATAGGATCGCAGCACTTTTCAAAAAGTACAATGCTTATTGACAATATTTAAAAATCTAAAATTGGAATTTTAACTTCGTTTTGCCCTTGCACTAGTGAATTTATAGGTTTCTTCAATACTTCAACTAAATGTGCTAATATCACGTGACTGTCGCATCACGTGACAAGTCTTTATATAAAATATAATCGTCCATTATATGTAGTTATTAACGATAATAATACTTATCCGATATAGTGCTAAAAACAATCGCTATCCCGATTTTGAATACTTTTTATTACAAACACTGTCGATATTTCCATTGCGCATATTATCTGTACTGCATGATCGTAAAATGTTGCAGACTACGAGTTTCATTTAATTGAAGTTTCATTTGTCTACGAAATCTTTTTGGAGTTTTTTTTTAGATAAAAAGGAAAAAACCAAATTATGTAACAATGTCAGAAAATGTGAAATGCAATTGTCCTCCTGTTGCCAAATAATAATCATGATAATATCAAAGAATCAAATGTTAAAAAATTGAAAAAAAAATCAAATCATGTTTATTTAGGGCAAATTTAAGCATGGATTTCCGCACTGGTGTTCAAGAGGTGGTGCGCTGTATCTTATGTGAGACTTCCATAGCAGAGATGTACTGTGATACATGCCTCGTGAGACTGTGCACGGACTGTATCGATACACACATCCTACATGATGAGTGCAGACATCACAGAATTGTTCAATTTCAGACAAGACAATCTGCTCTTCTCCAAGCTAATTGTGCGATTCATATGGGAAAACCCTGTGACATGTTTTGCTATACGTGCAATATTCGTAGTTGTCCAAAGTGCATATTATCCAATCACCAGGGTCATAACTACTGGATTTTTCGGCAAGAACTCGGCCATAACCGTCAAACACTTTTAGTAAGCTTAGAAGAAATTTTGTTTAAGAAGATTGTTTTCATTTCATTGTTTCAATACTTTATAATTCATTTTCTATTGTAAAATCTTACATTTGTGTACCGCTTTATTTCCAGGGGCAATTTCCAAAGATTTTATGCTTTTCAAATGAAGAAATCCAACATTTTGCAGACGTCTTACTAGTCCTAGAAAACACTTTAAAAGACGCTCCCGGTGATGCCTTTGCTTGCAGAATCCTGAAATATTTGCACGTTGACGAATTTCTAAGAAAAATACAATTTTTGCAGAGCAAAGTTGTCCTAGCAGAAGCCAGTGATCTTTGTTATAGTAATACAGGCGAAGGCTTCGTTTTCGTTTGCATAAACAAAGTAGAAGTGAGACCCAGCGGCAACACGCTGCTGGTACTGCAGGTAAAGTTGATTGTTTTGCTTTGCTGCAATTCGTTTAGTCTGATGACATAGCTACCTTATTCAAGCTGCATTAAATAATTATAAACACATGCATGCATCACAAAAAGATTGCCATGGCAATGCAATAAATAGAAAACTGATTATCACTTTATTTCATGAAAGCTTGCCAATTTTTTTAAAGACTTGAAATGTTCATTTAAATAGTTAAGATGATATTGAATACTTACCTTTTAATGTATGAATAAAATATTTATATAAGGAACAGTTATCAATGTATGAGTACATATGAATATGAACAAAATTGAAATTTAATTGTCTTGTTGAAAAACAATCCTATATCGAGTTCTAATTGTACGTATTATTGCTTAATCTTATCTTAACTTAGCAGTCACGGAATTCGACTGCAGCTAAATATTGTTACGCGCGTGAACTAATTTAATGGAATCCTGAAATTTGATTTTCTTACTTTTAATAAGATTTGGACAGATTTAAATGGGTAGATGTTCGCAAGTTTTATAGGAAGAATTTTATAAATTTTATAGTGTCAGTGTCAAAGTGAAGGCATGGTGTCAAAACCACACACATCTTATAGACAAAGATAACGAAAGTCTCAAAAAGATTTTATGAATACATTTTTTTCTTCTTTTTTAGCCTGAAACACCTTTAGATCAGTTTACGAGCATATGCCATTTGCCGAAAGCTTTTCTTGTGTCGAGTAATTCTGAAAGCATCGAAAATTCAAAACTGTCCGTCTACAGGGAATACAGAGATATATTTGAAGATAGATATACCAGAATCTATCACGAGCTCGACTCTCCTAAGGAATTTCTTTTCTTCAGTGCAAAATATACAATCGATACCTTAACTAACTTGTTGGTAAAGGTAATCAGAACAGAATATGATATAGCCGTTATAGTGGAAAATACTGCAAATGAAGTTTTCACTAGAGAGGAAATTTTAAGAAGAAGTCGAAATATTAAAATTAATTTTGGATCCATTTATGAAAGGAGGTTTTCTTCCCATGTTCGGGAAAGAGTTCAACAAACTGAAAACCTCTCAGGGGTATCTGAATACGTAAGAGAAGATTTGAGGGATGATGCTTTGGGGTATCTGAAGGAAATGCTGGATATTGAACTTACGAGGGAGATAAAAGAAATTTACTTACAGGAAATTTTTACAAACCGAGTCAGGCGTGATACTCTAGGCTTTCTTGGAATAGCAACTCAATTTTTTATAAGACAATTGGCGCCTATAATTTGGATCCTTTTGACCATTTTCACTTTCGGAGGTTATCTGTTTACCATTTTTAGAGAACCTAAAATCAATTCCTCTCAATGGCGGGTCCAAATTTCAGAGACATTATATAAAAAAATATTAGATAAAAAAGATTATATTGTGTGGAGGGCTGCCAAAAACATAAAGGACATTTGCGATCAGACTTTTGCCGAATTGATGGTGATCATTAGTATGCTCAAAGGTGTGAAAAGTAAAATTCCATTAGATGATCAAAATGAGAGTAAGTGAATTTGGAAAATTACACAGTTTGCAAATATTAGACATTTGAGTATGTCAAAATTCCAAATTAAATGAAGTAGATAGATGAAAATTTATTTCACGACTTAAGGTCTTTGTTTTCTTTAAGTAATATGAGTAAATATGTTGATCTTTATCAATTTAGTTTTTAATGAATGGATGCTTGGAGGCTCACAAGAACGTGATAATCGTACAACGATTCTTTACACCAGAAGTCAAATCTGAATTAATGCGGCTTCAACAGACATAATGATACATGCAGGTAGGACTGTTTAAAAACATTTTTGAGTGTATCTTATCAAACCCAATTTTCCATAATGCCAGTTGATAGGACAAGAATATCAGCAGTCTCGTTTAAAGTCATCATTTCGTACGTTCTATGGTCCATACAATGACCTTTTCAGCAAATACAATTTATCATTTAGTCAAATGCTGACTGACGTTTTTCATACCAATTGTTAGTCCATTATTTATACACTGAATTGACGACGGATTTTTCCGTGATTTCATGATCATGACAACGAGCACACAGCGGGTGTGGCCGGTCGGCAGGGGATGCTCACTCCTCCATGGCATTTGATCCCACCTGTGATGTTTCGGAGGTCCGTGTTTGCTCTGCTCCTATTTTGTATTTTTTATTTACTTTGAAAATGATTAAAGTTTGCTATCTCTATTTCCTTCTTTAATGTGTAAAGTAAAAAATGCTTATATGTGTTTCATACATAATTAAAGGTCACAATCATTCCTCATCATTTTTTTTTAAATTTCTTTAGATGAAGATAATATATCAGGTATTAATGAAAAGGTAATTGGAGAGAAAATTAAAGCCAGGCGACTTCTTAAAGCATCATCTTTTTTATTTGATATTGTACTGTTTTCAAAGACATATAATATAACACGATTTTTTTCTTCACATTTCAATTGTCAAATAACTCATATTCACTGATCCAAGCAAGGTTAAATGACACGTTGATTTATAAACTTTGATTTTAAAAATTGAATTTTTTTAAGAATAATAAACAAGACGGTATTTAGTAATGTATTTCGTTAGATGTAGTATAAATCACATTTTTGCACTTAGCTTCAGAAATTGGATGACACCTTAGCTACGGATCGTTGTTTACTCCTGGTTTTCATCCCCTAGATTAAAGAGTCAAGATGTAACCCGAACGTCGATATCGTCATTTCTAAAAAGAAAACACTGATCTGATTTGATAGCCAGATTGATAGATATTTATTTGGCATACTATCCTGAAAGGAAAAAGAAACGCATATTTTACTTTTAAACTAAATTAAAACTATTATTTCGAAAATGTTTTCCAGTATTTTTATCAAACAATTTAATTCATCTTTAATCTACAAGTTACCAAAATCTTGTGTGACTTTGACTGATAATTCCTGAGTTATTGAAATCGATATACAGTGTATAACATTTTTGAATACATTTTCTATTATATCACAAATGTAATAAGTTTCGCTATAAACCCTGAAAAATGCCGAGTCACACCGGAAACAGTTATGTCCGGCCGGAAACAGTTATGTCAACCCTCGCCGGAAAAGTTATGTCACTATTTCGATCACGCTCGCGTGTTTTTACGTTACGCATTTTTGCTCGGGTTCGAGATGTTATAACGTCGGTTGCTAAGCAAATGTTAACAACGTAACGTTATTCTTAACGTCAAGAAAGCAAATTTCGAAATTTTGGAAAATTTCAACGATTTTAAATGATTTATTTTTTTATTTTAAAAATGTCATATAACATATACCACATGGCTTTCGGTGACAGGAAAGCCCTTGAGTGTTATGTCACCCTCTGCCTTCAGCATCGGGTGACATAACACTCCAGGGCTCTCCTGTCACCTCGGGGCAAATATTCTGGTATGTCACCCTCGAAGCCATGTGATATATGTATGATGTCGATACCCCCCAAATCAAAATCAAAATTCTCATAATCTCCCTTGCACATTCGTAGCAGCCTTGATTTTCCTGTGCATTGAGTTCACCAGAGCATTTATCTTTCTCATTTGATTATTATTCAACTCTTCCGACAATAGTCTTAAAGGTTGATAGAAGCTGTATTATTCCAAAGCCGACAAATTCCCCCGCCAAATGAGTGCCACGAATTTTCATTTTAGGGTGGAATTTACAGAATTCAGCTGGTTTGGTACACGTGAATGTTTGTGAGAAAGTCTCTATAAACACTGGATACATTTTCTTGTTGCCTTTTTATTCACTTATGCAGTTCAATTACTGAAACCATTGTAACTTCCGTCAGCCATACCATGATTACACAAAATTTATACTGATTTCAAATGCGGAAAACTATGTCTATAACTCCAGTGCATCAACTAGCACCACATAATGTGATCATAAAACTGTCATCATCAACATGCACGTGTTTTTGGCTTTTTATCTTTTTCCCTACGTGACGCCATACATTTCATGGTTGAGTAATTTTGACCAAATACACATTTGACCAATTTTCATAATTTTCGGCCATATAGTTAAATATATTTCGCTATTGTGTTAATATGCGTTTCTTTTTCCTTTTCGTATACATATACATATTAAGTTGTTACAATGAAATTTTAACAATATAATTTTATGATATGCATAAATGTATGGCACTAAATCATTGTCTGTTTAGGGACCTAATTTGGGGAATATTATGTTTTTGTTTGTTTTGTTTGTTAATAAGTAAAATGAGAGCATATTATTTTTATTAATGAAGGTTTATTTTGTAAAATGATTTCAATTGATTATTGAGAAAGCTTTAGAAATGACATTTACAGATGCTTTTCATCTTTATGTTAAATTACAATTACTTTTTTTTTTTGATAAAGTAATTAAGAATAGTTGAAATAATTACAGGAGAGAGTGGGAGAGTTTTGGTTAGTTAATATGATGTCATATTTTTTGTTTGGGATGCAAAATATGTAAATAAATTTACAGAAAGGTTTCATTTTTATGCATTTTTTTATCTTCACTAGATAATAAATAATGTCCATAGATCAAATAGATGTTGTATCATGAAAAATTTCAAAACTGCACAATAACATCTTCTCAAGTCTTAGTAAGCCCCACCTCCTTTTGAAAAAAGGGAAAACAATTTTAACAACATTTTTATTACTTTTGTAACATTAATCAGTAAAGTGAACTAAGCTGAACCCAAAAACTTTACATTTTTCATGATTTCTTTTATAAGGTCTCAATTCTTAAAAATGTGAAAGAAATATTGTCAATTTGTGATATCGGTACCAAAACTCGGGGGGGGGGGGGGTGTCTTTAGATGGCCTTTATTTTCACTTCCATGTCGGACTCCTTGCGCTTTTTTTTTCTCTATCGCGACTGTGGCACTCCGGGATCGAGTACTTTTCTGGAAAGAGCCAAGTATGTTAGTAAGAAAAATCGGCCTTTCTTTGAAAATTGAAAATAATTATATAAATATGACTTCAGGATGTACACTTCATAAATATATTAACAATTTCCATCTATCTTTTATAGTTAAGTTGAAATGACCCTCTGAAGATGGGGTTTATTTTATTGCATTTTACTGATTTGATCACTGTGACGTCATTTTTACCAACAATTAAGAACATTTTAATAACAAGTTTAATGTTTCAATATATGTTAGAGGAAAAAAAATGATATTTAACTGTTTAAATTACATTGTTTGTTTACTTTAAAAATAATATTGCACAAAAAGAATGTTTTAAAGAACAAATGACTCTCAATATCTTTGTATATCTGAATATCATAATTGCAGTCAATTCTGTGCATAATTTGCAGTCTATTTTTCTCCTCAAATCAATTAATTTTTTTCAGTAATGTTTAAATCATAGATCATGATTGATAGAAGATCCTTAAAATGTAGTTTTTAAAGGATGATTAAAAATAAATGAGGCAATATTACTTTCTTAAGCATTTATTTTGACCTTTTTGCACTTTAGTTAAAAATACAATGTTACAAAGCAAAAAATCACCCTTTTGAGGTAAAATAATATAATTTAAAACAGTATTAGGTACTCTTCGTTCAAAAGATAACGACGTACAGCAAAATTAAAAATAAAGAAATTATATGAGCAGGATATTATGATATCAATCACAATTAAGCAGTTTCATTTGGTTTATTATTTCTTTGCACATTAACTTGATCTTTGAATGTGCACCACTGACAAAGAATTAATTCAAACATGTTCCCAACAGGAAACTTGCAAAGCTGTACAAAACAAATGACATAAATTCGCATAAAGATACTATTTTATTTCTATTGAAAAAAAATATATAATTATCTTCTAAAACTTTGTAAAATATGAGATGACTTTCTTTTGTTGTTTCATTTTAAAGATTGAAAAATGTCAAACTGTTCAAATTATAGCTGTACATACAAATCATCATTTTAAACATAAAACAAGTTCTGATCCATTAATGTGAGTTCAACTATGAAAACATCAAATACAGTAACAGTTTGCAATGTCTTTGTATTTTTTGGCACTGAAGATTTCAAATTATTACTATATTAAAACAAAACTATCAGAAAAAAGGAGATTACATGCCTATAACCGCAGCGGACATAACACTTAAACTGTTCAAAGAACTATATATGAAATTATTAACTTTTATACATTTTAATAATGGACACAAGAAAAAGTTCCAATAAACCTGTCAATCTAAATGAATAATACATAATTTGAAAATACACAATCAGTAAGTTCAAGCTTTCTTGTCTTTATTCCTCAATGGCTTCAGTTTCCCTGTCACTTTCATCAACTATCTCTGGAATGTCCGCTGCATCACATACATTGTCTAGCCAGTTCTTGCCTAATTCAAGGTTGATCACATCAGAGTATCTAGCAAAGGACAAGTACCAAATAACACTGGCAATGTGTGCACATGTTCCAACTACTTGTGCTCCTGATTTACAACGGCAATACCAAGAAGTCACGACACTATCCTCAAACCTAATCCAGCACAGATAGCATTTGCTTGAGATATGTCTACTTTGGATCTTGGCAGCAAGGAAGCCTGACTTGAAGTGATCAACCCGTATCTCAAATCCATCCTGGTTTACAGGTTCCTGGGTGTAAACTTTTGCCAATTTCATTTGATACACACCAAGAGTCAATTTCCGAATTTCTTCCTCAGTATAATTTGGAAAGTCGGTAATGGTGGTTTCCTCATCATCAATCTTCCTCCAACTATATCGCTTTTTCACTAGATTGTCTGACTCTAGCTCTGTCTGCAGCTGATTTGTCTGGGTAGAGAGGTATCGCATCTTTGTTGCAATCTGGAAATCAATCTCTTCATCTCCACTGCTTAGAGGGGGCCTAAAACATTTTTTTTCAGAATAATTACAATATATTTTTAATTGAGAAATTAAAAACTTGTTTAGGCTGTAGCAAACTTTTTAAATTCCTAACTTTAAAGCTCTAACTTTTACCAATCAAAAGTTATGGGCAAGGTTATACAGAGTTTTTGCAGACTACAATCTGACAAACAGAGCAAGACATTTGGTTTATGCCACCTAAATTAAAGAATCATTTTTAGCTCACCTGAGCCAAAGGCTCAAGTGAGCTTTTCTGATCACAATTTGTCCGTTGTCTGTCGTCGTCGTTGTTGTCGTCGTTGTCGTCGTCGTCTTCGTCGTCGTAAACTTTTCACATTTTCATCTTCCTCTCAAGAACCACTGGGCCAATTTCAACCAAACTTGGCACAAAGTATCCTTGGGTAAAGGGGATTCAAGTTTGTTCAAAAGAAGGGCCACGCTCTTTTCCAAGGGGAGATAATCATGAATTTGTTAAAAATAAATGGCATTTTTAAAAAATCTTCTTCTCCAGAACCGCTGAGCCAGGAAAGATGAAACTCCTGTGGAAGCATCCTCAGGTAGTGTAGATTCAAGTTTGTTCAAATCATGACCCCCTGGGCAAGGGTGGGGCCAAAATGGCCGACCCAAGTATTACAAAGGAATATATTGGTAAAATCTTTAAAAATCCTCTTCTCCAGAACCACTGGGCCAGGAAAGATAAAATTCATGTGGAATCATCCCGAGGTAGTGTAGATTCAAGTTTGTTCAAATTGTGACCCCGGGGGCAAGGGCGGGGCCAAAATGGCCGATCCAAGTTTTACATAGGAAGATATTGGAAAAATCTTTAAAAATCTTCTTCTCAAGAACCATTGAGACAGGAAAGATAAAACTCATGTGAAATTATCCTCAGGTAGTGTAGATTCAGGTTTGTTCAAATCATGACCCCTGGGGCTAGGGTGGGGCCAAAATGGCCGACCCAAGTTTTACATAGGGATATATTGGGAAACCAATATATTTAAAATCTTCTTTTCAAGTACTTCAAAGCCATGATTAGTGATATTTATATGGAATCATCCTAAGGTAGTGTAGATTCTAGTTCAAATCATGAACCCCTGGGAGGTAAAAATTCAAGCCCCCCCCCTCCCCCCACCATCACCTCAGTAAACTTTCAGTTCTGATCTGATATGTGCTTTTTCCTAGCCGATGTGCTCAGGTGAGCGCTGTGGCCCCTGGGCCTCTTGTTTATTATATAATTGATATTTCTCACCTTTGTTTTTGCAAACTGTATAACTGCCTTTGAAAGGAAAACTGTGAACTCTCTCGTATATATAATGTTCCATCCAGCACTGATATGGCCTGATTGAGGGTATGAGAGAACTTTCTTGAAGCATTTTGAAACTGAAAAAAATTAATACAAAGTATATAATCTTGTTACATTTTTATGATTTGTTTTTTTTTTGGGGGGGTGGGGGGGGGAGGTGGGTTATTAAAATAACACAAAAATATAATTTGATGATTAAAACAATACATACTACATTTTTTAATTTCTTTTTTTAAAAATCAACAGGTATGACGAAATTATCCTCACTTATATTAATTTATTTTTTAGACCTTAAGAATACATTACGTGTCTGCCGATAATTAAATAATTAATAACATGTTGACAAAGAATTATAACAGACACCAATTATATACTAGCATTTTTTCTAGAATCTGTCACATATTAGTTCTGCAATTCTTCAGTATGTTAGATTCTCGGGAAACCGGCCACCCCTCTAGTCCGGCAATTTTATTCAGTCCGGCAGCTGGCCGGTTTAGAGAAGTTTTACTGTATATGAAAATTTCATGTGGTCACAGAATAAAATTAAAGTCAGAAAGAAATTGTGGATTATTTTCGGGCGTTTTGGTGTTGTAGTCTAACCCAACCTAATTTCACATTATGACATACGATCAGGAAATGCACTGGTCTATTTCTACTGCATGTTCCTGATACATGTATATCATGAAGTTGTTTAAAATCATAATGGCATGAAACTTATTAAAAAATAATAAAAACATCACTGTATCAAGTGAATTTATGGATGGCCATTTACTTGTAATATGTATCTTGAACTTAACATTCATCATCGTGACATCAACCGTGTAGATTCCATGTGAGATTCTGAGAACCACGGTAACCATGGCATACACCCTGTAGAAATGTTTAATATATTTTCTTTCTTACTGGTTTTATTCAAAAGTCTTTATTAATCATTATTTTTTTAAAAGATCTTTAAAATTGCGACAGTGAATGATAAGCTTCCCCTCTCTCTCTCTCTTTTCTATCTATCTCTTAGAAAGCTGACGGGGTATTCATTTAACTAGATTTGAAAGGCCTGGGGAAGTTACAAGTATTATTCCAGCAGTTTCTACAATGAAGGATGCTTTTAAATATATATATTTTTATAAATATCCTGAAATACCGGTATCTAGCTTTCATATTGTGATATATTATTGTGGTGGAGTAATACCGAAATATACCGGTCGATATACCTGTAATATTGCACAAACCTATCTTTTAATGTATCGCATATTACTAGTATTCATTTTTTTCTTCATAGAACAAAACGTTCATTAATTTAAAAAAAAACATCATGTAACTCTGTGCCCCTGCTAAAGGAAAAAAACCCATCACGTACAGATCTAAAAGGGGGGGCGGGGGGGGGGGTCAAAAGGGGACTCAAATACAAACCAAAACACAGCCTTGTCTGTTTTAAAAATCCATTATTTTTTTCACCTGCAATCTCAAAACAGGTACATGTAGAACAAAATATATCACTAAAAATATTATATAGAAAATATGTTCAAATTATAAAATCATCTATGAGGAACTTTATGTCTATATATAGCTATTACACATATTTCTTTTTTACTTTGAAAGATAGAAAGAATGAAAGCGAGAGAAAAAAACCGATTGGCCACTTTTCAATCAAAATATCCATCATCATCATAAAAAAATGAATCAGCAATCATATAAACTTTGTATACTTTGAAAACTAATTACAAATTATGTCCAATGTTATTTTATATTAACAAGTAATTCTAACTCCTAAAGCATTTTAAACTATTTTTAGCAAAGAAAAGTAGCAAATAATCTTCAACATGATATGTAATATATTAGTGTAAAAATCCATTGAGTTATAGGTTTAAAAACACACACACACACACAAAAAAAACAATTCGCCTATTATTTAAACGAACAATGAACAAAAGCGTAATATACTTTTGCAAGTAACTGTACGTTGTCAATGTAAATGGGTCATTTTCAAAAAATGTCCAAATTCCTGTTATACAAGCTTTTTTTGAAAATTTTGCAATAAAAATCAAATTTTTTTTACCCGATGAATTTAACAACAATCTATAAGTGTAGAAAAAAATTAAGTGCGATTAAAAATTGACTTGAATACTGAAAAAAGTCCTTCAACCTGAGTAAAATTAAAGAAAATTGCTTGTGATTTCGCCGGATGTTTGACTTCAACTCTGATTATTGATGTAGTAAATATAATTAAGCAGTGTAAAATGACCTTTATTGTGTTGTATATGTTTAATACTGTCTAAATGCATGCTAAAATGTGATTGAAAAAGAGTTAGAATATGATTTTTTTTAAGTTAAGTGTGTGTTATTTTGGCCGTGTCCTTGGAGTTACCAGGACATAAAAGTTATCTGTAACAGTTATCTTTCCTAAAAAAACTCTTCACTATCAGCCTTCTTCTTTTGGTCTTGTTCCCGCCAAAATATCATGAGACACTTTACACAGATCTTTTATACCATAGGCACAATATGTGGTTGAAGGCAAGTTTGATTGCAATAGTAATTTATTTTTGAGTCCTAGGAGTTACTTCGATATTGTGATGATAAATTAATTTGCCATTTCTTTGATGCATTGAGCAAGTTTATAACAAAATACCTATCATCTAGGAGCTGTGCTTTATGTTCATAAGTCAGTTATTGCTTTTATACTTCCAATTATTTATAGAATAATTCCCTGGTGTTACTGTCCATTTTGTTACTGCAAGAAAAGTTACTCTAAGGACGTATCTAATTACTCCATGGACAATTTACATAGAAAATAATTAAAAAGAATGAAAGTTGGAGTCATATGTTTTATTTTCCTCCCTTATTTAAAACTAACCAGTAACTAATTTTGTTTTAAAATGCCAAATTATTTACTAAATGTTTTTACCATTTGAAAATCATATGATTTTGCAGTCTTGGTTATGCAAAGGACAGAATTGGGTAACTCCGCGGACCAATTGAAAAAAAAACCTTTAAATTGCCAATTTTAATACAACATTTGTGTAAAGTTTATTACAATATAAAATAACAGAGATATTTTTATCAAATTGGCATTTATTTTTCATATTATGTTTCCATGAGCTATAAATTAATTCAATAAATAATTTGAGTAACACAAAGGACAATGTTTGGTAACACAATGGATGTAAAAACGATTAAATATTTATGTTATTAATATACTCTTGCATGTTCTTTTGTTTCTGTAGGAAAATATACAACTTTTATTCCTTTTGAATAAATTGAAATATCAAAATTCATTATGTAATGCAATCATATCCCCTTTTATGTTCTTTAAAGTAACCTATGGTAACACCATAGACAAATTCAGTTACTCAAGGGACACAGCAAGGATTAAAGATAGAAAAATGAAACAAGCGTATCGCATATGGAGTGGTAATTGTGTTCATTGTATTGCAGAAAACAAATTTGGTGGGATATTGCAATTCAAGTAACAATAAATAATGAAGTGCTAAAAATATATGATGGTTAAAAATGGTAACACAAAGGAAGTTTTAGGTAACACAAGGGAATGTGAAATAAGCAGAATATGATTTGTTTTCTTTAGTCTGAGGATTCTAGTTATGTTCTCTTGATGAAGATGATGTAAACAAGACACATTAAAAAGTTGCAATGAAGCCAATAGAATCCAAGACGTAAAAGAAAGATTTATATCATTGAATTGAAAATTCCTTTAAAGTTATATCAGATACAGAACATTTCTTTGCAAATGCATGTAAAGTCCTTTAAGCATGTAAACCCTAGCTTAGATGAAAAAGTCACAAATTGTTCATAACTGTTCTAAAAGGATTTCAAAAGATGTTTTTAAGGAGACAATGTACCAGTCATTACCCTAGAATACAGTTTTGCATTTAGTTGAGGATGTTCTTCAGATTTGTCCAACTGAAATCCCTCATGACTGTGTTCTACATCCTGTAAAAGTTGGTGTTGAAAGAAGTTTTTAACCTTGAATGTACATAAGCTTTTGGAAAGTGGTGGTGAAGATTATATAGTCGAGGCAGCATTGGACGACAACAGGGCTAGATATGGTGGCAGACCACTACATTTCAAGCCACTTTGTTGGATTGTTACCCTGAAGAACTGTCAATGAAAGTTTGGCAAACGATCAGTGGATACAAGAGCAAAAAGGGCAGAAAAATATCAATGAAAAAAATGAAAAAGAGTACAGATTAAAAAAGTCAAGAGTTCCTGATAGGAAATCCGACTAAAGAAACTGAAAAGACTGACACCCTGAAAGAGAAAGAATTGGAGCCAATAATGAACATCAGACTACAGATGAAGAAAAATCAGATCCCTTGGAAGAGCGACTGGATAAAGATACAGAAAAATTGAACTTAAATGTATGCACAGGGTTAGATAGAACCTAAAACCACGTTCCTTTTTAACAGGCCAAAAACTGTAAAAGATTAAAGCTGGTATAGCATTGCTAATGTTTTAATAATATTGTCACCGTCATATCTTGTAGATGTGTATTATGTACTATGTAGAGAGCTCATTGTGGAAAGAGGCTAGCTGTAGATAAATGAAATGAAAATGTAAAATCCATAAAAAGATTAATGCATTCTATATGTTTGAAATCTGGTCATTTCCAAATACATGTACATGTTCTAGTTTCACAATTATTTCTTCATTAAAAATTAGTTCTAGCTGATCTAAGACTCATCTATGTAAATCTTTGGATCTTTTAAAGGTGTCCTTTGTGTTATTTTTGTCATTGGTGTTACAGCTTCTGCTTGGATATGTAATTACACTAACAAGTACTGATCAATGATTCAAAGTCATGTGATAGTAATTATTTATTATTCGGGCATAACAATTTGATTTCATTTTTCTACTGTCATATATCTTATGATTGGATAGTTATGTCTATGTCGTTACTGTTTTATCCTTGGTGTTACTAGTCAGACTCAAAATGTATAATGAAAGAAATCCCCCGCCAATTTTTTATGTTAAAACCATATACTCTTGTATTCACCTCTAGGGTAATTTCATTACTATCCTTTTCGGAAGGAAGGAGAACAACTATATTATTTCTTTCTAAGTATTACACAAAATATCCTTAGTGTAACCTTTATGTCCTTTGTGTTATGCAAATATCCTTGGTGTTACCAACACATTTTTCCTATATTTATGTTCTAAATCTTTATACAATTTTATCGAAACTTGCAACACAATAATGTCGTTTTCTAATACTAAGTTTATTTGCAAAGCAAGTATTTTGTGCTGAGGTAAATGATGCATGCCTTAAGTAAACGTGTAAGATATAGACAAAAGTTACAACACTTACAACTTCCAGCTATACTTTATCTGATAATTTTCTGTTATGAAACTTCAGTTTGATTCAATAGAATAATTTTATCACTATGTTGAGATTGTTATTCTAAAAACCTTAATTTTTTTTTTTAAATTATGATTTTTCTATGACTTTTAACTAAGTAACACCATGGACATTTATTGTTGGGTTCATGTACATATAATGTTTTCTTTAGTATATGTTAATAGAATTCTTTGTGCTTTAACATTGTTTATGCATCTATGATGTTTGAATGCTAAAATAAAACTTTAAAAAGTTTTGATCGCCACATTTATTTTTGCAAAATACTGGTGTTGGAATTTGGACAAATTTTGAAAATGACTCAAATAATGAAACGCTCTATTTTTAAACGATTGGTGTACATTGTAGGAGCTAAATTTTACCTCTAAAATAACATAATATAATCTAAATTGATTTGTACATTTCAATTATTTCCTTTTCTTTATACACTTTCTCAGATTTGGTGTTTATAAGCAACCTTTGCCCATGTTTTGTATGTAAACGACAGCCACCTCCTCCAATGGACCATACTTGTGATGTAGTAGGCCTACAGGGTTTATCATATGTTTTAAGAATGTAGAGGATATTATATGTATCATTTAACTTCTCTACAAAGTTTACGTACCTTTAGATGCTACATTTTTCTCTAAATACTCTCTTGTACACAGCGCCGATCGAATGTTGATCTACACTGCAGGTACTGCAGACTGTACGTCACCGGTGATGAAAAATACGTCACAGAAACATGTAATGGTAAAACAGACGACTGAATATTAGAATTTTCAAAAATTCACTGTGGCCACAGCCCACGGCCAGAATGAAACCTGTTTAAATCAACTCCTTTTATGTTCAAGAATTTCTAGTTAAAATATTTTCGTGGCCGATGCTTGTGGCCACATCGGATTTTCCCAAAAACCATGTGAAAAGTGGAGAAAAACGCTCGTTTTCCGGGATACGTCAAAGGTTCGGATATTACATAGCAGCATAAGACGCTTGGATCCGCCGATATGTTTACATATACAAAGACTTCGGGTCTTACACATTATAAAAATACATGAAAACTTGGGAGAGGCAAGCTTTATTTTTTATGTATTTTACAGGGCTTAGTGACTATAACTAACGTACTTGGCTCTTTCGTCACAAGGTTTTATTATCACGGACCGCTTTCTCAGATCGATGTCCTGTTCTCCTCATTATTTTTTGCTCGCGACCCCTCCATATATAATAGAGTGGCACACGTGCGTTTTCTAGAATGGTTACTGTCCAGACAGTCCAGCTTTTGCGCAGATCGCCCTCATCATTGTTTACACCTACAACCTGGTTTCCGTATTTCGGCAGATGTCCCTTACGGACGTCGATAAAATGGTTCCTCGTTATCAATGCCAGCCAGATAAGTCTTGTAAAAGTTGACAATGCAACGTTCACCTAAATTGAATAATTAATAGTAATAAATGAGGTGCATATGGGTTATGTTATTCATGAGTATTTCCGAGTCGTTACCTATCATAAGTCATGCACATATAATTCTGAAATTAAAATTAGATTATATACTCAATGAAATCGTATTTTACAGGGTGAACTAGAATGTTGAATCTGCTTGTTTGTCAGCTGCATTTTGGCCAACCCACCCTTGTAAGTCTTGCTAGCACGTCCAATGAATTCCACGTATTTTCCAGAGCTGTCCTCCCCAAGATCAAACTGACTACACTCAAGTTCGTGTTTCTCACCATGCCCTCTTATCCAAAGAGTTTACAGTTATAGAAAAACATGGTGTGTTGAAGACCTTTGGAACTGTCATCCCTAAATACACCTTTCTCCCACATGCTCCCCTCAACCTGTGGCATAATGAGCTCAGCTTGCTTAATCGCTGTTCCAAATCCGCGCTTCAGAAGGTCCTTTAATTTTGCTGTCAAGAATTTTCCGGAATTCACGAAACCTTCGGTCATTATTGTCCAAAATGTTTTTGTCGAAAACCTTTTTATCTCTGTGGTGGCGACATATCCCGCACGATAAAAGGTATGAGATCGGGGAGGGTATTGATTGCTATCTTTTCTCCGAGTTTCTACAATAAAGCGCCATGTAGAAATTCAACTGTTCTGTCGTCATTAAATGAAAGAGTGGTATTTCATTAACGGAATTACCATTACATTTTTCTCGCCAATCCTCGAAAACCTTGAGAGACCAGGTGGTATTTTTCTTGTTGTTAGCATTCTCGTTTGACACAATCAGTTTTGAAATTTCATCATCTGTCACCGGTTTTCTGAACCGTTCAACTTTATCATCACTAGATTCAGCTTTTACTGGTCTAGGCTTTGTATCGGAAATATCAGCTACAGGGTCCACTGTATCTAGGTTGAAAGACCCAAATTCGGTACCAATTTCACTGTCTATATTTTCGACACTATTTAAATTCAGCACTTCACATAGACCCTCGGATATGGCATTTTCTTCTTCAATTTCTACACATACCTGCGAGAGTTCGATATCTTATTCGGTACATGTAACTCCACACATGTTAAAACAGTCTATATCTTTTAATTCTCCCAGGTTAATAGTCGACAAATTCAAATCATCTAGGCCTAATACGTCAATCCTCCTCAACTTAATATACGTAAATGACTAAATGCGCAGAATATCACGAAAAATTAGAGGGAAATAACTACGGAATATCACGAGAGTCTATAGAACCATTATATGATTTATAAATTTATATGATTATCATTATATATCTATATAATTAATAAAATGATACAGCTCATTAATTGTTTGCATTTACATGTAAGTCCTAGCCAAATACAATAGAAAAGCAGAATTTAAACCTTACCAGTTGTATCAATTTGGTATTTTTTTCTTTATCAATTTTAGTTGACAGTAAAAAATATAAAATGTCAGTCTTTTTTATAGAATAGATTTTGAAAGGAAGTAGTTTATCAGGGAAAAGTAAAATAAAGTGTGTTCAGTAAACGTATTGTAGGGGGAGGGATCCCTGCATCCCTGCAATGTGTTTTGTTCACAGGAAAAATCAAAGTACTGAAAGTACTGATACGAGTTGATGGTTGTTCAAGCTTATAAACAGGTCTGGACGATTTCTAAATATGGAAGTCAAGAACGATAACCGAAAGTTGCTATAAATGTACATCAAGTACACGTAATTGTTTTTCTGTCCAATCAGACAACAGCATTTTTACACACCCCAAAACATATTTTAAAAGAACAAAAAGATAACACGTGCTTTTGTTTTTTTTTCCTCAAAAATATTTTTTAAACAAAAAATCTGCAGAAGTAAGATGAAAACTTAAGAAGAATAAGGTATTCCCCACATTTTTACCGTGAACAACCTTGACATTTTTATCTCGTTAAAGAAGAAAAAATAATTCACGATAGAATGTAATTCGTTTACATGCAGAGGTATCGTTCGCACCAATAATAAGTTTTTATCAAGTTCAATTATAACATTTACCAGAATATATTATATGATGGTAAATATAATTTTGCTTAGCCGTCCGATTTTCATCGATAATGCTTAAATTCCATGTGTATAGATCAACTCACACAAGTGTTTATCGTATGGAGTATACACATACTATTTTGCATTATCACGGGTTTCATGAGCGCCGAATACTTAGCTATGTAGACTTTAAATGGGCACAAGGAAAGGCGTTTAACATAGAGAAAAGAGAATCCCGTAATTATATATACATGAATGGGTTTAATCCCAATATCTTACCTCGTATATATCAGAAACTGCATGGACTACTACTATTCTGTAATAAACACTTAAGAATAATAAAGACTGTTATCCTTTCGACAAGATTTTTATGTAAGGCTCTAAAAACTGAAGATTTACCGTATGTACATCAATTTTTCAACATAAGTAAACTTTTGGGATTGCTAACACCTATAGACAGATTTTTTTTATCCCACGTAAAACGTATTCCAAGCTTTCAAGTCCTGTTTGTTCACGGTAGAATTGTCATAAATATTATATTATTCCCAAATGCGCATAAAGTTTACAAAAAGTTTGTTCTAAAAAAAATCTTTTGAGCAAAAAACTTAAAAAAACACGTATTTTATTAATTCTCTCATGGGTTTGTCTAAATGCTGTTATCTGATTGGTCAGAAGGATTAGCGCCTCGTTTATTCTGTGTATTAATAGCAATTTTGGTTATCGTTCTTGACTTCCTTATTTAGAAATCGTCCAGACCTGTTTACTGATAAAGAAATGAAATTGCCATTTGAAAATAGCAGAAAGAACAAGGTTCACTTTTGCCTTATTTGGCCCTGTGAATTTCTGCAAAACTGAAACTGTATAGTTTTAGTTAACAAGGCATAAAATATCAATTAAATCTTTGGTGACTGCGTATCAATCAAAAATAACGTCATACTCTGGCTAGTCAATACATTATGACGTCACGAAATGCGTCAATTTCCTCATATTATGAAAAAGTCTACAAAAAAGGCAATTTTTTGTTGCTATTTTTTGATATTTAATATAGAGCGCAAACTCTGATCTAAAGTATGCAACTAGTGAATGATAGAACTGTTTCTAAGGATTAATGGACATGTTTTGTTTTTTTGATCAGAGGGTGCGCTCATATTATTTTTCTTTATTGAAAGTACTCAATTATACCTATTTACCTAAAAAATAAAGAACATTGCAATTTTATAAAGTTAGTTCTCCTCTACCTGGAATTTTAGAAGAAATTTTTTAAAAGGATATGAAAGCACTCAGTCTCTATTTTATTTTAATGCTTCAAATAGAAAATCAATTGTTGATCAATTAATTGGTATATCTACAGGGCCATTTTATGCATAAAGTGAACCGACTTCTTTAGACTTCCATTTGATTTCTGATGTCAATTTCATGAGATGATGCACTGTATTTATTAAATCCCATAAACAAATAATGTCATGTGGAATAATAAGGAAAGCATTTCTTTTTACATTATAATTATACATTTATTGTGTATTAGTGTCCTATTTTAACAAATGAAATGAAACGTTTTTTCATAACTATCATTGTACAACAGTATCTGCATGTCCTTAATGTGTATACAGCAAAAGTAATATCCCTTTAAAAAATACTTTTCATAATCAATTTGACAATAACTATTGTTATACTTATCATATAAGATTTTTGTAACAATGCAGGCTTCCAGTTTAAATGTGTAAAAGCACAATATACAGTAAAATACAAGAAAATGATGTTCTTTTTAGACAGAGAAAGTCGCTATCATAATTTTGTTCATAATTTTCTCACAAGTGTAACGAGCATTAAGAATGCAAAATGTGTGTATTCTTAATATCAGAAGTTTTACACAGGACCCTGATTTACAAATAAATGCTACAGTATTCAAAGTACTAACACAGTTTTAGGACACAGTAGAAAACTAAAAATTATATTCTTGAGCATATACACTTCACAACTGTTGCAAAAACACATGGTCACGGTGAAATATTTGATGCATATCACAATAAGCTGTAAGATTTTTTCTTTCATGACACACAATAAACACAAGTTGGACAACTGCATTTTTTTCTAATGTAAACTGTAGCTAAAATCGGTTTTGAAATCCACAAACATGAAATTAATATGATATATATGAACATATGCCTCCAACATTTTCTTGAAAATGAAATTTCTGTGGTTTAAAAATGATATTGCTTTTAATTGATGTCACTACAAAGTACATACTTGTGAATCAATGTACATATTTAATATAATAAGAGGCCCAATGCAACATTACTCACCTGAGTATCTAGGCTTGAAAAGAAGATATCAGTTCCATTTTGAAAAGTTTAACTTTATAAATGGTCTCAAGCTCCCAGGGGGAAATGGGCATCATTTGAACAACAATTAAGTTGTAACAAATTTACACACAACAGAAAACAAAGAAATCGGATCAAAAACTCACTTAAACTTTTGACTCAGGTGAGCAAAAATGCGTTTTGTCATGCCATTTTAAAACAATTACAAATATAAAATAAGACCAGATAATCAACACAATAAATTGATATGAAATAAACTTTTTCCCAGATGTAATTTTACAAGGAAAAGTTCTCAATATGAAGATACACATTCTTCATTTCACACTGTTCCATTTTTCAAGGGGAAGCTTGTCCTCCAACAAACAAAAGACTGACAGTACAATTTTCTAATATATATCAATGCTGGAAATTATTCTCCTACAACAGTAAGTTTATCAAATCCCCCAGACATCCTTTATGCTCTGCCATTTGTGGTGTATACCTCTAGAAAAATAAAATTTTACATTATCATTAAAAGACATATAAATAACAAGTAAAATTGAAGATCTGATGGGTATTTTATTTATTATGACATATTAAAAGTACCTCTTTGCTGTCCTGGAGATGTCATGAATCCAGTGTAACGACGAAAAGTGACCCCCGTAGAATATTGACCGGGGGTCATTTTTCAACGTAGAAATTTGACCCCCTGGTCAATATTCTACATAGAAAAAGACCCACTTTTCTGTAGAAATTATTGCCTTTGGGTCGTTTTTCTCCGTGTGCATTGTAGAAAAATGAACCCGTAGATTAATGACCCGTTGTTATTTTTTGATGCAAAACATTCGTTTTGGAAGGAATATTCTTGTAAGGCGAATGAATACAGGTAATATCAAGTGCCTTATGCTTTGAAGTGTTATTTCTGAAAGTTTTTAAGCCTAGATAACGAAATCAAAGCTATACAATACCTTACATTAATAATAAAAACTGTTTTATCCCCATTAAAGGAAAACAATATTAAAATGTTCTAACTATAGGCTACATTAGAGCAAAGACAAGCGCATTCATAGAAATGTTTATAACATTTTATACAGTAAATTTTCACAGTTGTCATTTTAACTTTAAAAAAGGTTATTCTCTAGCTGGTTTCAGGAAAAAAGTTTCCATAATTATTAATAATAAATCTCTTTGATTTTACCCTGGATAAATAATTTGCAAAAATTAAAATTAAGTTTTATTTTCCAAAAGTTTAACGTTTTTTATCCCTACTTTTAAAACTTGTGCGGAAAAGGGCGCTAGCGTAGAAAATTAGATATTTGGTTATATTTGAATGAAGTTTCAAACTTCTCATAAAAAATAAGGATTATTTAATTTGTAAAAATAAGTACGAAATTAAATTGCCTCTGATCTATGATACAAGGGAAACAAAAAGTGGTTAGCCCAAAACCTGAAAAATGTCTTTTGTCGATTGCTAGTGTCAACAAAACCTTAACAAAATGGGGGTTGTAGCATAAAACATGATTAACGAAAAAAAAATGGAGTGCGCGTCTTTCCAAAAATTGGCACATGTAGTATCGTTTTCCCCTTTCCACATGTACTTACATAAACTAATTTTAGGAGATTTTTACCATTAGAAAATAAAATCAAATGTTAGATGACGAAAAATTATTACTTTAATGTTATACTTTTGCCCCCATAAACGAAGTTTCGGATGTATTTAGTTATTTAACTGTCCGTGCGTCTGTTTGTATACTTGACCGCATAAATCTTGCCCATATCTTTAAACTGGGTGGGACTTTGGCTTTCATATTTCACAGTTGTATTTTTATGACAAGACCCTTTTTTGTGTACAACCAACCCTATGACATTGACCTTGGAATTCCATAAATATTATGGATACTGTTAAAAATTACGCCAGACAATGGGCCAGATATGAAAAAGAAGACGTTGACACTTTGTCAGAATGGATTAAATGTATCAGATCCATGTTTAAGTCGCGTATTAAAAAGATTGAGGGGCAATATGAAAACCATCTATCATTCTGTGTTCACTAATCCAGAAGTGAAAAAAGGAATTAGATTACATGGTCAGTGCGTACTGGTCCCTGCCGACAAAGCAGGTAACAATATTGTCTTCGTTTGTAAGGCTCATTATAAAAATAATATTTTATAAAAACTCGGATTTAATTCTACAAGTGGTAATCCTTCTTATACTCATACTTCCCTTTCTGAGGAAGAAAGTCTTCAAAATCACATGTCAATTTTGAATATTTTTAATATTCCACAGAGCCAAAATGAATTTGAACTACCCTTTAAATTGGATTCCGAAACTTGATAAGAATCCTTTCAAACAAAGATACATTGCGGGTTCCCGTAAATGTTCAACCAAGCCTCTTTTGTTACATCTCACTATGATATTGACAGAAATGAAGGGAAAACATCAAGAGTACTGTGCAACAATATATTCAAGAGGTGGTGTGAATCAGATGTGGAGAGTCAAAAATTCCAAAGAACTTTTGAACGATTTGAAATCACAAGATTTAAAGATATGTATGCCGTGTTAAACAGTATTTTTGCACAGCTGAAACCACACAAAAAATTCTGAAGTATAATAAGCTATCAAAAATGAAGCATTCTTGCAAATTCGACGAAATATTATTCGGTATTAACAAAGTACTGGTCGGGAAAAGAACACGATATTCTCATGCATATTTATAAAGACTGACGTTTATGTTGGATCTGCGCATGTGCGCGGGAAAAGCATCACGAGAATCATCAGGTCAAAAAAACTATTTTATGTGACGTCTGTTCAGCGAGGAACCAACAAGACTGACAAATCGACCAATCAGCTCAATGAGTTGTAATTAATTCATTTATATATAGGTTACTACTCATGATCAGTACATAAATACTTCATGTGTTTTTCGAACAGGCTAGTTTTTTTTAATCGCTCTCAGAAAGACGTGGTACATTTCCCAAGCATTTACACGCTTAATGCATTATGTACATTATCATCTACAAATCCCATGCTAACATTTGCATACAAATGAACAAATGCTAAAAATAAGAGTTGCCACACTCTATTGAACAGGTCCGTTTGTTTACAATTTCCCCGTGCTCTACTGACAGTGAAAAGACAATTTCACGTGACTATATATTCCTCGGTACAAAAAGCAACTAACTCTGAGGTGTGCTCACGTATTGACAATGTTTACAATGTGTACAACTTCGAAACATACAGTATGCTAACAAGAAAAACTGCATTTGTTTGTTAATGTGAGCATGGGAATTCTCAATTAGTAACTATCCTTCCTATTTTTTAAAGAAAATGTAAGTGGCTTTCCAGCCGTCAATTGAACTCGCACCGTACAATTCCCTAACCCACGTGTTTGTAGTGAAAACGTAGTAGACCATCATGCTTTTCGGCTCATTCACGAGATTGGGCCATTGTTTGCTCTGAGCATGCGAGACCACGTGTTCATGAATATTTGAATAAGAGGCGGTTTAATATCCGATTCGGAGAGAAAATAATTTTTACAAAATAATATTTCATAACTTTTAAAAGTGATGGAGTGGAATTGTCTTAATTGCAGAAATTACATAACCTATGTAACTTGATGAGACACCACATATATTTATTTCTTTAGCAATAAAACACTAATACGGCATATATATCTTTAAGAAATTGTTCATACGTAGAGCATGCTCTTGCGTATCGAATCAACTGTGATATAAATACTCCGTATGCAGGTGATAAAGGTAATGTAAAATTAAAAATATGCCTAGGAATGACGGTGTTTGGTTAACTCAAAAACACACACTTAATTTATTATACATATAAACAATTTACATGCAGATTGAAATTACCAATTATTTTTGAATTTGTTGAGAGTATGCAATCAAATACCTGTTTGTATTCTTATATTTTCTCAACTGGTGACAAAACAAGTTGCTATATTAAGACACTAATAAAACTATACGTACATTTATATTGAAAATATATGATTTAAGTTTGTGAGTTCTCCATTATTTCCCCCCTAACTTATTTCATTATTACATGTTTTATGTTTTTTTCTTTTCATTTTCATATTCTGTTTATGTATATCATATACTTGTACCTCTGACTTGAATTCATATTTGTTGTAAATATTCATCATTGTCCAAATGTACCTGAAATTGTTTAGCCAGGTGCCTTAAACAAAATATCAAATGCATATTTTGATTAAAAATATGTTCTTTGATTTAATTTCTTATTTAATTGTGTTAGGAAACTTTTTTTAAATTTAAAACTGTTAATTACTATGAAATACATGTAGATTCCCCGAGGACAGAACCCTATAGAACACATAGCAATTACATGTATATGCTCGAAATAAAAAAAAAATCTGATGAGGACCTTTTATTTTTTTTTTTTTTTACTTTCTATGCAATTTTTGGTATTTGATAATGTAGGTTGTCCCCCCTCCCCCACTCCGAAATCGCTTCCTATGGGCCTGTTATTTGTTTATTCAAACTAAGTTGTTGATTCTTTCTTAAATTCAAATATTTTAAAATAAGTTTTCCCTCTTTCAATGTGCAATAATGCTCCACAAAAACTCCCTAGATGAAGATAAAAAAGAAAATACATGACTTTCTTCTTTCCATATTGACATACCCGTAACTTTTTACCCAATAATACAAAAGAGTTCCAACAAGGGGGATAACAATTTAACTCCAGCAAAATGGTATTAAGGGGCTAAAATAAGCAAAAGAAAGTTATATGAAGTATCAAAATCAGTTATTCCTCTTCTAAAAAATATATTAAATTAAGAATCTTCTCTTTTTCATTTAAATATCATAGAAATAATCCAAAAATATGGCAAAATACTGTAATTTAGAATATGTGAAATTGTAGCATAATATGGTATTTCAAAGTTAATTTACAACATGTAGATATTATTTCCCAAGCTCAATATTTTAATACAGAGTAGACCTTAGATCATTCTTAAAGAAACAGTTAATTTAATTTAATTTCAACCTTGGTCATGAGAGATATGGGCATCTAAAAATGGCTAAAATATCATACTCATTTATTTAGGATCAATAAATAGATGTGTAAAAAATATTCATTTCAATTAAGTTTTTCTTCATTAATTGGACCATGACTTTCAAAATAAAACAAAATTTGAAAATAACCTGATGACAAAAGATAACTTTTTGACTTGATTTATTTGTATACATTTTCCATTAAATTTGTGTGATTTTCGACAAATATGCAAATGAGCTGTTACTAAAAATAGAAGCAGGGTTCGACATTTTTTGGTGGATATTCTGACTTCTACCTTTATGTAGAAAATTTTAAGTCACTAAAAATTCCCAAGTTGTACCCTTCCATTTGGACGATTTTTTTTAATTTTGCATGGTTTTCTCGCGGACTGGCTCTTAATAAACTTATGTATATATATAAAAAACAATATTAATGAAGGATGTGGAGATAACGAACAGTATACAATCTCAAAATCCATAGATCAGTATAAAATAGGAGCTGTGTAAACACGGACTTCCGAAACATCCGAAGTGGGATCAGGTGCCATCCTTTGCTAACCTGTCACACCTGCCATTGCGCCTTGTCATGATCGGGAAATAACGGAAAAATCTGTCATTGTATCGACCATAGAAATTACGAAATGATGATTTTAAACGAGACTGCTCATATTCTTGTTTCAGTAACTTGTTTGCCCATAATGACCTCGTTTTAAAAATTGTTTATACGTAGAGCATGCTCTTGTGTATCGAATCAACTGAGATATATTGTAAAAGCACAAATATTAATTTCGGATTAAATTTTGTTTATTTCGTTGTTAACAGATAGCAACGAAATTAAAAGACACGAATTTTAATATGACAATATGTTGAACAGGGTTACTTTCAAAAGAACGAAATTAAATACCGACGAAACAACCTTGATGACAAATCAACGAAATTGTATCCCCACGAAAATTTTTGCTTCTAAAGTATACATTACCTTTGCATTTGATGAATGTATATTGCTGCAAAAGTAAGGGAAGTTGAAGATTGAAAAGTAAAAGTCGTCACTTTTATCATTTTGCTTGGTTGTTAGATTAACATTAAAGTAAAATATCCAAGTATGAAACAGATGTGTGAAAATTGCTTTATTAAATTTCTTTTTAATAAATGCTTAATAATACCATCTCGATAATAACATTCCGAAGAACTTGGTAATCTATGCTTTTCAGACTTATTTATTATATAAACAAAGTACTTCAAAAAGATAATTTGCTGTGTACCCTATTTGTACTTTTTTCAATTTTTCATCTTTATAGCAGTTCTTTATCTTGATCTTTTTCATAATTCAAATTATAATCACAATAAACTATTACAACCTGTGTGTCCGGATTCCAACGAATGCATGTTGTGGACATTCTGTGCTACATAATCATCATATAAAGCATGCTTTCCAACACAGGCTTCACATAGTTTAACTTGGCACTCAAAACAATGCATCTGTACCTCATCATTCATACACCGGTCACATGGATGCATAATTTTGGTATTGGTATTTTGGTCCATAATTTCATCCTTTGCTTCTTCTACATATAAAATTCAAACTTGATACAATTGTACCTATTTTTACATGATAGGAAGGATATTGTGCTAACGAACAGTATTCAATCTCAAAAGAATACAGAATTAAACAAAATAATATGCAACATTTTAAGTCTTAAAATGAAGTAAACGTATGTTTTCTGCTCAGTTATTTATAATTTTTCTTTTTGTATCGAAAATTTCCTATTTTTTTGTGTAAAAATTATACTAAAGATTTTGTCCTATATATACTCACCGTCAATGGAAACGCAACACCCTAATTTTAGGATGAAAATTATATACAGGTTATAACTATGTACCAAAAAGGTTATGAAATCTTTTACTTTGCCAAATCAGTTATTTTACGGTTGAATGAATTTCTTTCCATTACCGGAAGTTGCTTTTTAGCACTCTTAACAGAATTCAAAATTTTCCATTTTTAATAAAATTTAACAATATTTTGGGTTTCCAAGGTTTTGAAACTGTTAGTCGTACGTATTGTACTTAAAGGCCGGGAAAGAATCCTTTTTTCTTTACCGGATGTGCTGCATATATTTCCTCAAAATGACTGATAGCAAGAAGGGGGGATGTTTTATGAGTTATGTGTTACCTTCAAATGTTTAATGATAACATCAAAAATGAATATATTTAGGTAAAAAGTAAATTTACAAAAAAACAATGCTCCATTTAAACATTAAATGTTATTTTTAGACCTTAGAAAGAAAAAAATACCCGTTAAATCTTAAAACATCCCTCCTTCCGACCATTTAATGAAAACGTACTAGTCTGCCATATACAACAAATGCAGCCCGATTTCTACCATGCATTAAGTTTATTAATGTCTTAATCTAAGCGAAATTAATATTCTTGGGCATTTTTTAATACATGTGTTTCAGATATTGCGGTCGAATTTTCTCTAACCTGGCGTAGTGTAGCAACTTTTTGACTTCCGGTCGACTACCTGCCATTTATGCTATTGAAACACATGAACCTGATGGGTCGTTATATAGTGTATATTTGCATCTGCAGCTCTTTTTTTCTTTATTTTGAGAATTTCTAGCTTTAGCAATGAAAATCAGTCATTTTGAGAAAATATAGGCATCACATCTGGTAAAGAAAGAAGGATTTTTTGCCGGCCTTTTAGAACAATACTTATGATTAACAGTTTTAAAACCTTGAAAACCCAAAATATTGTTAAAATTTTATTAAAAATGGAAAATTTTGAATTCTTTTACGAGGGCCAAGAAAGCAACTTCCGGTAATGGAAAGAAATTCATTCAACTGTAAAATAACTGATTTGGCAAAGTAAAAGATGTCCTAACTTTTTGGGTACATAGTTATAACCTGTATATAATTTTCATCCTAAAATTAGGGTGTTGCGTTTCCATTGACGGTGAGTATAGTTAAATAACGTTGCTTTTCTTGCTTCTATGCTATTTATATCATGCCATTTTCGGAACAAAACCTTTGAATGATAAAAAAAAACACCTAAAAATATAATAATAAACTTATGCTCCTCAATTAATAAATACTCATTGGGATTCTGCAAGCCGATATAAATCCATACCAGATATATTGATAGTGATGCTACTATCAAGATATGCAATCAAATATATGTTGGAAAGGATTAAAGTACATCCCCCCCCCCTAAATGCAGGAGACACATGCATAAGGTTTTATTGCATAAAAAAAGTATTGTATATTGTAAAAAAAAAGGTCAGATTTCTATCGGGGTTATTTTTCAACGCGTGTATAGTCGTAGAATTACTGGTCTGGAATCTGGTCTGGAATGTTTTTCTACAGTCTAAAAATGACCCTACTTGTCGTAGAATATTGACCCGGGGTCATTTTTCTACGTAGAAAAATGACCCCCTGGTCAATATTCTACGGGGGGTCACTTTTCGTCGTTACACCGGCATTAGGGAACACCCAACATGGTTGTCACAATCAACGTCCAAACATTATTCCATACGCAGCACTGTAAAGGCTTACTATGAGAAATCAACGGAAAATAGAAGTGCAAAAACGGGAATTGTTTATAAAATTGAATTTATTTTTATTTACTGTTCTATTATCACAGAACTTAAATACTTTTGGAAATAGCATAGTATAACCTACTCTGTTCTGTATGGACTTTGGTCCCATCGATGGACAGTCACGTGATGAATGCATAGTAAGTACACGGAATGTAGGTCAATAACAAATTTCAATATCGCAAGGGCATACCCTAGTTGAAATTAAAAATTTAAACTATTAATTGTTTCTGCATACCTTGTACTTTCTGGAAAGTGCTGCTGCTTTGAATAGAATTCGCGTTTAAATAGTTATAATTTCAAGTAAATAGGCTAATGTCGAAATATGTTTGACTTTTACCAAATATTTTGTGTACTTATGAAGTCATGCTCTCGATTTAAAGAAAGCAGCAGCACTTTTCAAGTTAAGGAACATATCCTTTATTTATATTCAAAAAATGGTCAAGATTTATTTGGTGTATGCCCTTGCGAAAAAGCGATTTTATGAGGCACCTCGATGTAAAATATACCTAACCTGAACATTAAAACACGACAGAATTATTTAAATACATTCTCTCGATAGTTTATGAATAATCGCACTTATCAAAGGATATACATTGGTATTATTAGCCTATTAAAAACCTGTAAATAATATTCTGTTTATAATATAGCGCATTTTTCATTGTTAAAAAATTCCCAAATCTGCCTCTCACAGTACATGAAATACGTCATTTTTACCAAAATGACGTCATGATTGACAAGTTCATCGAGATCAGTGATTTGTTTAAAACCAGCTGTATGGGATTTAACTAGCGACTTTTGTTAATGCATTGGTAAGTCTTATTGTTGTTTATTATGCTTACATGTATACAGTTTAAAGTTGCAAATTATTTCATTTTCGGGTAGTATGATGAATGCATAAAAGTCATATTTTTTTGTGTCGTCACAGTAAACTTTTCCCGTATAAATTAAGCCCCGCCCCCTTTTTTTAGACTTAACAGTGCTGCGTATATTTTAACGTACACTTGTTTTGATATGTAAATAAATTATTTAAATGCCATAACCGTGTTCCATAGTATTTTATCTGTTCAGTTGAGTTTACTAGGCGGGTTTTAAATCCTGTGCTCAGTTCGGGTGTAGTCGCACTTCACTTATTCGAGTATTCACAACTTAGTAGTATTCTTCATAAAGTATTTTGCCCAGACTTTACATGTCTTCTGAGGTAAGTTTGTTTTATTAATTTAAAGGTTTTATCTTATACAGTTACCTGAAATAGCCAGGGACCTTAGTTCTTAACTTTGCTGTAAATTACGTAATTGAGTGATGTGTGCATTGCTATCATTTCAAGTATTAGTAGTATGCTAAAATTATACGAATATATTATAGTCTTATTATAGTATGTAGTAGCTACGATGTATGGTGTAAAGTACGTGTTTATTGTACACAAATATTTCATATAAATATTTTGTTGAGTTTAATGAAATAAAATGCAGTTTGCAGTAAAATGCTTAAGTATTTGCAGTAAAATGCAGTATGCAGTAAAATGCTTTAGTGTATGCAGTAAAATGCAAAGTATACAGAAAATGTTATGATATGCATGAGCACGAAGCAAGTTGATATATTTTATGTACATTTATAATAATATGTGAATTTACTATGATTTTGTAGATCCCAAATTGGTACAGGGAACCATTCTACCCAAACACCATACCAAACCAGGCCCTGGGATCATGAAGCATCTTAAGCTTACGTCAAAAAATGCCTTACATGCTGAATTTTTTTCAGAGGTCAAGCAGCCCAAAATGAAAATGCCTTCCGATTTTGTATCATCAGACTGCTGCTGTATGCAAATTATGAGTTTCCTAAAACAAGTTTTAAAGGTTTTATAGATAATTGAAATTTTGACTTAAATCTAAGTCTGTTTCATGATCCCGGGGCCTGGGCTTTTAATAATGTATTTTGCCTTGAATAAATGTGATAAATTTAAAGAACTGTTATAGTATTCCTTTTTGTGTGGCGACCTATCGGCCCACCTGCGACAATGGTAGTGATGGAGTTAAATTTCTCCGGAATGAGAAATTAACCAACAAACCTCCAGAAGCAGTGAAAAAGGTTTCGTAAACATATCCTTCCAGAAACCTTTATGATCTGGCCCTTGTGGTTTATACTTCTAGAAAAATAACAATTTTTGAATTCTAATAAAAACAACTTATAAAATAACAAGTAAAATGGAAGATTTGAAGGGTATTTTATTCATTATGACATCTTAAATGTAAATAATCATCTTTCCAAAGCAATAAATTAAGATCACTTAAATTTCTATCCTCTGCAGGAATTCGAACCATGCACTTCTTTTATAATATACAAAATGATAACAAGTGCATTAGCAACACGTACACTGTCTACCTCTACTATTTTCTGATAATTTGTTTGATGCTTGAGGAATATCTGCTGCAATGCAAGTGATAGCTGAGACTTGCTTTGACAATTTTTCTTTGAACCTGATATTTTCCAGAAAATTTTGTCTTTTTCTTTTCTGGCCCTTGACATCATCAGCATAATCATCTTTAAGATCATCAAAATCTTGATCTGATCTTCATTTTTTTTACATCTCAAATTGTTAATTCCACAGTATTATGACACAGGATGCCTTTGTACTCGCATGTCATCCAGATTATGTGTATTTTTTTTTTACATATTACCATTTATTAATTTTTAAAGTGCAAGTGAAAGTGTTAAAGTTAAAGTGAAAGTGTCTTATTTATTTATTTTCATTATAAAATTAAAAAAAATTTATAATGAAAATAAATAAATAATACACTTTCACCCTGTTATGTTACATCAAAAAAGTTGCCTATATTTTTCTGAAGTTATATGAGTAAACATATAAATCAATTAAAATAACTTATTCCATATTTATAATGAACAGGTGCGTGTGTGGATTTTGATCCGCTCTTGGCTAAAATAAAAATGGCGTCGTTCCAAGAGATGCTTCATTCTCATTGAATTTTTCGTGTAATACAACAAGTAGAAATATTATCTTGGATAATATCGTTTAGTATCATTGCATGCAGAAAAATATTCATTCGATTTTCACTAAAATATGGCCGTTTCTCTCATGAAAGTGGAAATCTAGTCAATAATTCTATGGCATGTCCTGTCGCACGACTGCTGTTTTGTGTGTTTTCATACTTGAAATAATATTTCTAGTGAGGCAGTTGCCTCATTACCACAATGGAAGCTACGCCCCTAACTTATGCGGACAAAACAAAAAAAATATAGAATCAGGCCCCTAAAGCCGCGAAAACAAGGTGGCGCTAATGTTTACTCGGTCAAGTCCTATCGATAAACTACTGGCTATGTTTATATTTTAGAGCAACATGTGTAACTATACTTAAATGTACATGTATTTACATAACTTCTAAAAATTTCCTGATAAGCCTCCACAGTCCCGTCAATTTCTTTTGAAGTCACTGTTGTGCTGCCGATTTCGCTTGTTTTTATTTACAAAACAAAGAAGCATGGTGCGTATGAATATGAAAAAGGTAGTTGTTAGGCCTAATATGTCATTTGTATAAACCCCAACGAACTTTGCACAGAAAAATTAACCAATATTTTATTCAATTAGTTTGAAAAAATTTTAAAATCGTCAAGGCATATACCGGGGGGGGGGGGGAGGGTGGGGTATGCACATATAGGAATATGAGAAGTGACGAAATACACTTTCATTCTTCGGCGGTTTAAAATGCACTTTTTTGTCGGACCGACACAATAAGGCATGTCAATGAAAATGTTATTGTTTACCCTTAAAATGAACCTCCTTTCAAAAAAGAAACATTGACATGTCTTCAATATATATATTCGCTTTTATTCATGTAGAGTTTTTCAAGATGTGATACAATTTATCGTAGAAGGAACTGAATAAACGAGGTGTGTTCTTTGGTTAAAATTAGGTCAACATTTGAAAGAACATAACTGACTTGATGTCCATCAACTCGTAAAAATCATAGCCGAATAAGGTACATACGATAAACCCTAAGTTCAATTTTGAAATAACAGTTTTAAATGAAGATGTTGCATTGTTGTAAATCCTGGTATTGTATGGCTTGACAATTTTCCTCATTATATTTATCATATCAGATAATTGTAAAACTTATTTCTGTTTCATATTATTTCTAGTTTGAGTGTGATGTGAAAGGAGGGAGATAGAATGTTATCATTATTTTTTTGTTGTTTATTTTTATACATAAGTTTTTTTTGTTAAGCTTACAATTTGTTCTTTTGTCTCAGCCATACAAAATTCCAAAGAACATAAGAAACAAGAAACAAGAAACATTTCTAACTGTACAAACAAGTAATTGGAAGTTGTTATATAATTTATTTAAGTTTCTGATTAACAATCTTAAACCCGAACTGATTCATTTTTAGCAAACTACCTATATAAAATCAAAAACCATAGGTTGACTCATAGGAAATATTTTAAACATGTTTGACTTTGCAAAGACCTAGCTTAGTTCGTTTTATATTACGGTTTAAGACATACAAGTGTACTTAAATAGTACTTAGACCGGCCCTCAGATTATGCCTAACCCGTACTTACGACCCTACTTAAGTCAAAAACTTAGCAAGCTTTAATGTTACGAGCCCAAAGTCTTCAATATTACATCATGATTATCAAGACAATATTTTGCATTGATTTGGGGCAGAATTTATTTCATAAAAACTACTACATGAGAAAAAGAAAAACACTTGCTTTTGCCTTAAATTAGACATTTATATGTCCACACATCGAAAATATATTATAAACTAACAATAAATAAATTTCAATTCATTTGTCGACTCAGTATATCCCAGTGATTTTAAAATAAAAGACACCAAAGAGTCTGCAACATCTATTTTCATTTTTGATTTTTTAATAGAAAAAGAGGTTAACAATAAGCTACATGTAACCACCAGATATTTTGACAAATGTAATGACGTCCATTTTCTATCGTCCACTTACCTTTTTTGTGCAGCAATATGCCCTTATTACCTGCATATTGGGTTAATGTCTCTCCGTTGATCCAATAAGCAATAGGTTACTTTATGGATAATTTCTAAAAAGAGGTAAGCAATTGACAAACAAATTGACGAAACAAGGATGTACATGTAAATAGTTTCGTTTGAAGTAATTACTTTCCAACTCTTTTGTCGATTCAATGAAACTATAAGCAAATACAATCTATCATAAGGTCAAATATGGTTTAATGTTTTTCATACGATTTCAGCTATTGTTATGCCATTATTTACACGCTAAAATATCAAAGGATTCTTCCGTTTACTCGGAATGAAAAGGAGCTTATGGTACATATGACCGTTTGACAGAGGACGATCGTTGGATAAGGTGTCATTGAGTAATAAGCATAATATGTGGACCCTATACGCCCACATTTTGTTCTTGCCAACTTTAAACCTTATTAGATCTGAACGGGCAAGTGAGTGAAACAAAAAGTGTGCGTTTTTTAAGGGATAATCCTCATTATGCACAGTATATGTTTAAACACCTATATTACCTATCTTTCGATCCTAAGACAAGAAGGACAACTCTTTGATTTATAAATTAATTTTAAAAAAGTCTCAAAATAAAGCTTAAAATTAAATCTTTTCATGCAACAATTTTTATAATATACCTCTCGATGTGCTTCAAGGATCTTTGAAGTTCTCAGAAGGGCATTCTTTGTTTATCTCTATGACAGTTTCAAACAATATATTTGAAATCTCGTCAGCACTTTATTCTTTTTTATTGTTACATCGGAATATGTTTCATGGAATATGTTATGATGATTAATAGAAATGTATATATGATATATTGGCTAACGATCAAAATCTGGAATAATTTATGCATTGAAATATTACGGTACATATGCTTTTATTTCTTTGATACTATATTAAACATCAAACTCAAAATTAAATCAGTGAAAGTAAAATCAAAGTCTTAATAACATGTCATCTTTTTTATATAAATAACATAAAAAATAAACAATTATTGTCATGATTTTCAAAATGTTGTTGAAATTGAGTTTGATTAAAATGACGTTGTCAAACGCATAGCCGGTGCACAGGGATGTAAGAAATTGCTTTAGATGTAGTTTATATACATCAGAGAAAGAAAGAGAATTGCAGAAGTGACATTAAACACTAGATTCTGAAAGAGAAGTTGTTTTAATTGGTATGAGATGAAACGATAATTTTGACTTCCATACCAAAAAGATTTACGCATACTGTAAAATCACACATTTTCTAGGGTGTCAAATTCTCCTTGTTTTGGGAAAGTATATTGGATCATAGGGATTTGATTTCGTGACTGACGAATTGTCCAGAAGTAGCAGTATATGTGTATAAAATTGCATTTCGTTGTGGGCATATATTCGTGAGTCTCTTCATTTCTCGAAAAACACGAAAGTAACTCCCCCCCCCCCCCCCACACACACACACGAAAATTATTGATTTCACGGTATAAGAATTAGAGTATTGTTTGCTAAACGCATACATCAAGGAACGTTATTGGATACGATTGACGTCAAAAATTTGTGTATACTTTGTTGCCGATAATAATAACAAGGTAATATTTTGACTAAATTCAGACTGAAATTTTAAGTTTTTCGAAATAATATGGACAGTGATGTATTTAAATACAGAAAGTGATTTATTTTCTTGAGGAAAATTTTTGTGGTTTGATTAAAAATCCTTACTTCCTGGGGATTAGAATTCAAGGATGAAGAATTGTTGAGAAGTTATGCATATCATATTTTACATTTCGTGGTGCACATGAATTCGTGGGTCTCTTCATACCTCGAAAAGAAAATCGGTTATCACGTTATAAGCGATATTAATTACGCTTGTTTAAGTGCACCTATGTACACATCGATGTTTTCTTTATTCTCACCTAAATTTCTTTTTAAATGAGATATAATCATGAAACCTAAAATGCATGATCATAAAATGTTGCCTTTTCCTATGACAACATAAAAATTTAATATAGCAAACTGAAACTGAGCTGTTTACCCTGTCTATGACTGCCCTCGTACTGATCGATTTTATGTCATCAAAAATTGAATTCTTTTTTTCTTTACATTAGTCATTCAAGGATAGTCACTGGCATACAGGGATCGTCTCATATGAACTTGGGTTCTTTTATCAGTTTGTCAAACGTAGTTTAAACAACGTTATCTAGATTTTATTCTAAAGTTAGATGTGAATCACCTGGTTCATATACTTGATAATTGCGCGATGGTCAGGTGATTTGAGTGAAATAGGACTTTTAACCCAGGGATATCTTCATAAAAATCAGGTACGATACTTCATATACACAATACAAAGTCATGTACGATCCACTTCGTGAAAGATACAAAATATAACCTTTATCTTCATATAACCTTACAACTGTATGTGTAAGCATTCCCAAACATTTTACAGACAGGCACTTTCTTTACTGTAAAATGTGAAGAAGGATATGGAGACAACGAACAGTATTCAATATCAAAGTCCATAAAAGAATACAAAATGGGAGCAAAGCAAACACGGACTTCCAAAACATTAAAGGTGGCATCAGGTGCCATGGAGGAGTCAGCATCCCCTGCTGACCAATCATAACTGCAGTATGGTCCTTGTCGTGATCGAAAAAAAAACGAAAAAATCCGCCGTCAAAATATTGTACAAAATAATAGACAAACAACTAGAGCAAAGTTCGTTGCAAAGCAACGAAAAGATCTTCCGTCCTATTTGACTGGAAGTAACTTTCATTTTTTATTCAAAGCTAATTCACTCTGAATTAGCTGCTTTTATCGAAGGAAGTGCATATTTAAATGCTTTACCTAAATCTCAGTACTTATTCCTAGTGATTATCGTTCTTGTAAAATATTTTAGTTGATCATTCCCCCTTTTAATAAAAACACCTGAGGACGCTTTGGTTGCAACTTCCTTTTTCAATATTCCATCATCATCTTGGGTCGGTAAAAATTTTCCAGCTTGTTATTGTGTATTATTAATTTGAAAAATGAGTAATAATGTCCTAAAATTATTTTCAAAATCCTCTAAATCTATGTTATTAAATGCAAAAATCAGCCATTTTTGCTACTTCCGGTTTGACCGAAAGTGCCAACGACGGACGGAAAATTAATTGTTATGCTCCCAGTGACAGATGTGAACCCCAAAACTTGTCAAAAATGGCAAAATATGCGTTTTCCGATTAATTCCGGTTTTGCCGGAAGTGACGTCGGCGGACGTACTTTGACGACCTCAATAGATTGAGCTTGACATTTTAAACAACTTTGCTTCTTTGACGTATTACAATCTCTCAACACTTTTTGAGATATAAAGAAAAATCTTTTGGTCCCTCTTAATTTTAGGGGCCAGTCCTTTTTTTTCGAGATATCATTTGAAATATCTTCTAATTCTGCACAAATTATGTTCTATATATTTTAACAAAAAAATTATATTTAGAAGATAAAAAGCAAAATATGAGTAATTTTTGGCTCTTTTAAGCGTTCTAGTTTTAGACTCCTATATAGCGACATTTTGAATAGAGAAATCGAAAAACAAGAACCGATGTGCACAACTTCAATCATTCTATTATCTAAAATCAGAAGAAATTTCTGCTCCAGCTTTAGCCGTCTCTGAGCCTTTGTCTAGAAACAAAGGCCTATAATTTTTTCTTTAAAGGGAAATAACTAAAACCGGAAGTTACTTTTTGAAATTTTCGACAGCATTCTCAAAGACTTAAGTAACTTCCAGTAACTCTGAAAATGAGTGAGATACGAGGCTTCAAATTTGGCGTCTAGGAAGTAGTCCAGCTTTCTTTCCTCTAATACGTACAACCGTTCACGGTAGCTCAGTCGGTAGAGCGCTCGCTCCGTGATCGGGAGGTCGTGAGTTCGTATCTCGGCCGCGACTGACCTAGTCGTTAAAATTGGTAGCAACTGTTCCTTCGCCATGCGCTCGGCACTATGAAGTGAAAGTTGCGGGTCCTTCGGATGAGACCTTAAAAACCGAGGCCCCGTGTCAGCGGCAGGCGTTGGCACGATAAAGATCCCTCACTGCTCAATGGCCCTGATGGCCGAGTAAAGGTCAAAATTTGAAGCCCTTCACCGGCATACGGTGACGTCTCCATATGAGTGCAAAATTCTCGAGAGGGACGTTAAACAATATACAATCAATCAATCAATCAAATACGTACATGTAAGACTTGAACAAAATAATATTTTCATAGGACAGAGATAGTCTTCAGGAACAGTTCCATATATTAAAAAATGAATTTAACCATTCTGTGTTTTTATTTGTTTATAACTGTGGGTCGCTGGATTTCCGTTGACCGACTTTGCCCCGCGCTATCGAGGGAGGCGTGCACTTGATGACTGTGAATAGTATATGCTTCATAGTAACGTTTTATTTTCTCATTATATTGTTTGTTTTTATGTGATAAGCAAAAAGGATTATCTTTTCTTCCCTTATAAGTAGACTTGGTTTATACGATTAAAAAAATTGAAATAAAAGAGGAAGTTGTCAGTAAGTAAGCATGATAATTTGGGAAAAAAGCACAAAAACACTTCAAGAACTTTATTCTAAAGAATATTATCACCCAATGTAGCCATGGTTATTATTTAAGTAAGTTTGTTTTATATACACGCATGCATGAGGAGCTCTCGTTAACGTGCTGAGTGAAAAGAATTAACTGTACATACATTGGTCATGCATCTAGCTCATTTAAAACAAGACTAGAACAAAATAACAATTTCATAAGATTAGTAAGATGTTAAAGCACAATTTTATTATAAAAAAGTCATTCGAAATATTAATCGTTTTTGAGATACATGTATAAAGCAAAAAACTTTCAAAAAAAACTTTCAAGATCCCTAATTTTGGGGGCCAATCCCAGTTAATGATATCAAATGAAAGCTCTTGCAATTATGCACAACTTTTATTCAACACGTCTTAACAAAATATTTTAGTTTTCAAGATAAAATGGAAAATATGTTTAAATTTTTTTTGCTTTTTTAGGTGTTCTTATTTTTGACCACTATAAAGCGCCATTTTGAATACAGAAATCGAAAAACAACTTGTGCACAACTTCAATCCTTCTGTTATCTAAAACCAGTAAAATTTCTGTTCCAGCTCTTATGGTCTCTGAGCCTTTATCCGGAAACAAAAGTCTATCATTTTTCTTATAAAGGAAAATAACTCATAAGTGGAAGTAAATTTTTAGAATGTTAGAGACCATTCTGATAATGTTTATAACCATCTATAAAGTCTGAAAATTAATCAAAATCTACTGAGAAATGAGTGAGATATGAGGCCTCAAAGCTGGCGTCTAGGATGTCGAAGAAAAAAAAGAATAACTAGATTGCGAGCAACGAGTGGGTCTTCCGTGCTATTCTTGATTAAATTAGATGAGATTTAGATTGAGATTTTCATTCTAAGATAATGATAAAGATTGTGGAGAAGTTCGAATTTTTTCCACCATAATCTGTTAAAAGAAATTGAACATTAAAGACTTAAAGATTAATCTTATGGCCCCTCACGTGCCCTAATATAAGGGATAATCCCTTTATGTCTTCAAATCATCTAAAAGCTCTCAGGATTTTGATTACTTTGTGTTCAACAACTATTCAGAGATTCTCTTTCGTTTTCAAGTTATTTGCCAAAAAAATATGTAGGGGGCCAACCCTTTAACTCCTTATTGGGCACGTTTAGCGAAAAATCAAGCATTGCATATTGTTTATATAATGCGTCAAAGATTTAGCATTCTGGCCCCTTATGGCCCCTAATTATGTTTCATACGACATGAAAATCATAATATATAGTTGTAGACTGTTGAGATAAACAATTTTGTTTCAGTAATGTATTACAAAATTTTGACTGATACAGAATTATCGAACAAAGACTTTTGGCCCCTCTCGGCCCCTAATTGATGATTTAGACCTTTTTTACTGATATCATATTAAAGATCTCGTCATTCTGAAGACGAAAGACCTTAATAAATAAAGTGAAAAAGAAACTTAAGAATGATAGAAGGGTCTTCCGCTGAAGACGTAAGATCCTAATAAACAGAAGAATTTCAATAGGACTTTCCACAGAAAGGTAGAAAGACTAAAAAAAAAAAATAACTAGGAGACTTATTGTTCATAGAACAATAATAGGTATTGCCACCTTCTTTGAATTTCTGACTCCTTGAAATTAAATTCCCTAAAAAAGAAAACAAAATTGTCTTAAAGCATCAAAAAAATGAAAATTAAAAAAAAATCGGAGTGACTTTGACATTTGACCTTGAAAAAAATTCAAGGTCAAATTTCAAGGGTCACAATGAAATAACCCAATGCTTCTACGACTTATAGTTTTCAAGTTTTTATTTGTTTTAATTTTCAAGGTTTTATTTGTAGTATTTATGGAACTGTTGTATGATGTATGTTTTGTTTGATGTCATTACTATCTAATAAGTTTTCCCTTACAAACTATGCTCCACGTCCTTTTTGTAACCTTAGTTGTGCTGCCTATACAAGTGTTAGTTTGTTAGTTATATACTGCTACAAAGGGAAGTTGTCAATGAAAAATTGAAGTTATGAAGTTGACGATGTTGAAAGTTTTGACCGGCTGTACCGTAGCAATTTATTATCGTTTTACAAACATCATGACATTTTGCTTGACAGGGCGTGCTAAAATTTTGTGTGCTGTTGATCATTTTACCCATCGAATGGAGGTATGATTTCAATGGAATCAACAATACTTTGCATATGAAACATAAAACCAGCCAATACTGCTAACAATAGTAACCAATCGTATTAAATGACATTTTACTAGTATGCAGAAACAATTACATGTCGACGGAAAAGGCATGTTTTACAACCTATAGTGATGATGTTGATGGCTACATGTACAAAGTACAACAGTAGCAGAGTAGCCTTGCTTATTAATTCTATTCTTTGAAATTTCTCATACATATATAAAACTCCATCAGGTCAAATCACAACAAATATAAAACATGTTTTTTAAGGAAAGAAAACGGGCCTTTACAGAGCACGTGTTGCTGACGATTACAAATGCCGAACAATCATTTAATGTGATTTGCCAGTATTATCAGGTTATTGTTATATTCCGAGTTTCATATGCAATTTTTCATTCATTCAATTGAAATAAACATCCAATCCATAAGTAGAATGATAATCGGGACACAAAATTTTAGCATGCCCTTTCAAGCAAAGTAATATATAAATATAGCCCTTTGATAAGGTCGATCCATAAATATATCGACTTTGCAGAAAGGCATTTCGATCGAGCACGAAATGTGAGGTCGATATGCTTTTCTGTGAAGTTGATATATCTATGGATTAACCTAATCAAAGGGCTATATTTGTTTTATTTTTTTATTACATTTATTGAAAAAATCATCACAAGTTTTCTCGCTTATCTTATTTTAACACTGAGAGACTAGAGATTACAAAAATATGTTTAATGTAATGTGTGTTATTCTTTGTACCGATATAGTAATTTAAGGGATTTCCTTTTTTAAAAGGCTAATTTGTATAACAAATTTTGTATTAATTTTTGAAAAAAAAAAACATGTTTTAACATAAAGTAGATTCTTCAAGGGATCCTATGTCTTACTTATTACAGAACAGCACAATCATAAATAAAAAGTTGAAGTAGATTTTGTTTTAGAAAAATCAAGTCATACTCTATCTCAGCTTTAAAAATTCAGCACAAATGTTGCTTTACGGAAAATTATTTGCATTTTTAAAAGCATTAAGTCGATATGCATTTAAGAATCTATAAAAAGTAACTTAAGTCTTTATGCTGTCATAAATGTATAATTGATCATGTGATCAAGTTTGAGCCAATCATACAGCTTGGAATATAAAAGAAAAGTATGATAATTGGAGAAATGACCGTCGGGTGATAAAAAAGGACATCTGAAGTCATAACAAATACGATTATTTAATAAATAACCTAGAGAATACTCTTTTAAATTGGCCATAATCAAGTATATAACTTACAAATAAAAATAACCACCTTGAAATGTTATCTTTTAAACTCATTTAAAGCTTTGGGAAGCCTAATCATTGCAGTCTAATTGAAATTGTTTTGCAAATTGATTTCAATTATTTTTCAGTCACTACTCCTGAATAGCAAAGAAGCAGAAGAAAAAAATCTTATTATGGACCCTTTTATCAGCGCCCAAGATGTGTTACGATGTGACTTTTGTAAAACTGCTGTGGTAGAAATGCATTGTGCCATATGTCTTGTTAACCTGTGTTTGCCATGCGTGGGAAAACACATGATCACTGAAGATTCCAAAAAACATGAAATTGTAAATATTAGGTCAAAATTTATACAGTTACATCCAGTATGTAAAACGTATGTCAAAGAGGGATCTGGAGTGTACAGCTTTCTTCAACAAATTTCAGGTGCTTTTAAGTAATATATTAGGTAGAAATGTAGAAATCAATGATTGAAACAAGTTGTAGCTCAATCTTTTCTCTAAAAGAGGTAAGATTTTATTAATAATCATACAAAATCGTATTACAAATTTCCAAAAGCGTTTATATACTGAAAGGAAAAAGAAACGCAGGGTAAACTTTTGAGGTAAATTAAATTTATTTTTCTTTCAACTTTTTTCAGTATTTCTATCTAACTTTTAAAATTATCTTTTAAAAAGATATAACCAAAATTTCATTTGATTTTGTTTAATAAATCTCAAGTTATTGAAGATCATATGACCATACCCCCCAAAAGTGAAAATCGAAAACACTCATTATCTTCAATGTCTCTCCTGCACATCTGTCATGAGCGTTATTTCTCCTTTACATGGAATTCATCAGAGTGATTATCTTTTAAACACTGGCTATATTGGGCATCGGAAACCACGCCAAAAAATTAGTCATGCAACGCGCGCATGCGCGAGTGAGAGGATCACAACATTAAGTTGACACGCTCAAAAAACCAAATTGCAGAATTGTTCTCTTTTAATTTTTGTGTGGATGTAATGACTATAATAGTCTACTGTATAAAAGATGGATTTTGTGGTAGTAGGGTTGCGATTTAAGAGGTGGCAGGACGAATAACCCGCACGTAAAATGACTCTGTTACGCATTAACGTCATCGTCACGGTTGATTGAAAACCATTCCAGGCCCTCTCTGACAAAGGGTAACAAGTTTTATGGGGGGAAATTTACAAGAAACTGCTTAGTTACCCGTTTTTGCCTTTTTCATTAATTAGGCAATTCGAAAATCAGACCCCACTGAGCTTCCGAAAACTGTACCAAGATTGCAAGAAATTTATATCGTCTCTAAAGATTGAAAAACAATGTGTATACCTCAGGTGCATCAAATGATGCAAAAAGATTTGTTGACAAACTCGCCGTTATCAAATTGCACGTGTTTTGGGCTTTTAACCGTTTTCCCTACATGACGTCATACATTTTACGGTTGAGTAATTCTGAACACTGATTTTGGTGCATAATAACTAAATTTCTCATCTGACCAATTTTCGTAATTTTCGGTCATGCGGTCAAAAAGTTTTCGAATATTATGCTACCCTGCGTTTCTTTTTCCTTTCAGTAGATATCTCATTATTTAAGAGTTATGTTTTAATTTGAAACTGATATATTTTTTTAATAAGAAGCGATATCATACCTCTAAAAGAAAGAGATACATCTCACTCTTAGATTCACTATATTTAAAAGAGTAAATTTTGGTGTTGTTTTTTCGACTATAGTTCGAGATATCGAGGTATGGCAAATTTACCATGACGATAATGTTCAGAAATCAAAAAAGTACCTCAGTCAAGTTTACTAGTTCAGTATTACAGAATTTGACTCAAAATTGTACGAGTTGGATTCTTGAGAATAATTTTTTTTTAAATTCCTCAACGTTTCCATGCAAAAATTATGGTCCATCCTACCTAGGAGGTTATGATTCTGACGCTTTAATTGGAATCTACACTAAGTAATAATAAAACTTCAAAAAAACGTTGAAATTTCCTGAGCTCGTGGTTGTTGAGATGAAGATTTTTGTAAATTTCAAGAATTTTAATCTTTTCTTTCAAAAGCATTTTGACATTTTATCTGACATCACTCATATTTTCTTTGTAACTTTGATGGGAGAAAAAAATGATAAAGCAAAATTTCTTGTAGAAGTTGGTTATGATTTTGAACAACAACCTAGGAAATCGAAGTTTAAACCAGAAAGGACCGAGGGGAGAGAAACCATTCTGATTTCGGATTCCAAAACTCGATCGCAAGATGAGAAAACGTGTGATCTTTGCGATAAAGTGGCACGGGTGCTGTGTAATAAATGTCGTGTTGTAAATCTATGCTCAGCTTGTGTTGGAAAACATCTAAAATTTGATCAGTGCAAGGTCCAAACTGTAAAGTTTCAGTCCTTGGAATCCATGAACACAGGTTGTAGCATTTAATTGTGATAATCAATAAAACTAGGGAAAAGTATATAATTTAACATAAAATATACATTTAAATCAGGCAATAAAAAACATTAAATTACTTGTGAAATTTTTGTTTTTTCTAATAATTTTAAGGTTAACTCACTTGAAATGTCTGTGTAACCTGAATTAAAAAGAATGATCAAGCAAAATTCTTTCAGAGGTTGGTTACAACTTTGACCAACAATCAGGAAATTTGAAGTTAAATCCAGATAGGACAGAGGGGAGAGAAACCATTCAGAATGAAAAGAAGTGTGACCTTTGTGGTAATGCGGCACAGATGATGTGTGATGAATGTCGTGTTGTTAATCTATGCTCAGCTTGTGTTGGAAAACATATGAAATTTGATCATCGCAAGGTCCAAGATGCCAGAATGCTGCAGCATTTGGAATCCAAGAATACAGGTTGTAGCTTGCATTTAACTGCTTTATAGTAATTATTTATATTATCTATATTTAGGGGAAAATCATTTTACATGTTATACTATTTACATATATTTAGGCTTTAGAAAAATCAAATTGCATGTACTATTGATAATCAACTTTTTGGAACACTTTCATTTAGGAAAAAGAAAGAAAATTTCACTATCATTGTTCTGATTTATCCTTGATAAATACAAGTATACACATAGTCAATCAAAACGCAACACCTTAATTTAAGGAGTGAAAATTATGTACTGGATATAACTATGTACCAAAAAAGTAAAGATATATTTTACTCTGCCAAATAAGTTATTTAAGGGTTGAATAATTTTCATTCCATAAATGGAAGTCGAATTTTTGCCCTCTGAACAGATCTATATCAAAAATTAGCATTTTCAATAAAATATACTCACCGTCAATGGAAACGCAACACCCTAATTTTAGGATGAAAATTATATACAGGTTATAACTATGTACCCAAAAAGTTAGGACATCTTTTACTTTGCCAAATCAGTTATTTTACAGTTGAATGAATTTCTTTCCATTACCGGAAGTTGCTTTCTTGGCCCTCGTAAAAGAATTCAAAATTTTCCATTTTTAATAAAATTTTAACAATATTTTGGGTTTTCAAGGTTTTAAAACTGTTAATCATAAGTATTGTTCTAAAAGGCCGGCAAAAAATCCTTCTTTCTTTACCAGATGTGATGCCTATATTTTCTCAAAATGACTGATTTTCATTGCTAAAGCTAGAAATTCTCAAAATAAAGAAAAAAAGAGCTGCAGATGCAAATATACACTATATAACGACCCATCAGGTTCATGTGTTTCAATAGCATAAATGGCAGGTAGTCGACCGGAAGTCAAAAAGTTGCTACACTACGCCAGGTTAGAGAAAATTCGACCGCAATATCTGAAACACATGTATTAAAAAATGCCCAAGAATATTAATTTCGCTTAGATTAAGACATTAATAAACTTAATGCATGGTAGAAATCGGGCTGCATTTGTTGTATATGGCAGACTAGTACGTTTTCATTAAATGGTCGGAAGGAGGGATGTTTTAAGATTTAACGGGTATTTTTTTCTTTCTAAGGTCTAAAAATAACATTTAATGTTTAAATGGAGCATTGTTTTTTTGTAAATTTACTTTTTACCTAAATATATTCATTTTTGATGTTATCATTAAACATTTGAAGGTAACACATAACTCATAAAACATCCCCCCTTCTTGCTATCAGTCATTTTGAGGAAATATATGCAGCACATCCGGTAAAGAAAAAAGGATTCTTTCCCGGCCTTTAAGTACAATACGTACGACTAACAGTTTCAAAACCTTGGAAACCCAAAATATTGTTAAATTTTATTAAAAATGGAAAATTTTGAATTCTGTTAAGAGTGCTAAAAAGCAACTTCCGGTAATGGAAAGAAATTCATTCAACCGTAAAATAACTGATTTGGCAAAGTAAAAGATTTCATAACCTTTTTGGTACATAGTTATAACCTGTATATAATTTTCATCCTAAAATTAGGGTGTTGCGTTTCCATTGACGGTGAGTATATATAGGACAAAATCTTTAGTATAATTTTTACACAAAAAAATAGGAAATTTTCGATACAAAAAGAAAAATTATAAATAACTGAGCAGAAAACATACGTTTACTTCATTTTAAGACTTAAAATGTTGCATATTATTTTGTTTAATTCTGTATTCTTTTGAGATTGAATACTGTTCGTTAGCACAATATCCTTCCTATCATGTAAAAATAGGTACAATTGTATCAAGTTTGAATTTTATATGTAGAAGAAGCAAAGGATGAAATTATGGACCAAAATACCAATACCAAAATTATGCATCCATGTGACCGGTGTATGAATGATGAGGTACAGATGCATTGTTTTGAGTGCCAAGTTAAACTATGTGAAGCCTGTGTTGGAAAGCATGCTTTATATGATGATTATGTAGCACAGAATGTCCACAACATGCATTCGTTGGAATCCGGACACACAGGTTGTAATAGTTTATTGTGATTATAATTTGAATTATGAAAAAGATCAAGATAAAGAACTGCTATAAAGATGAAAAATTGAAAAAAGTACAAATAGGGTACACAGCAAATTATCTTTTTGAAGTACTTTGTTTAAATAATAAATAAGTCGGAAAAGCATAGATTACCAAGTTCTTCGGAATGTTATTATCGAGATGGTATTATTAAGCATTTATTAAAAAGAAATTTAATAAAGCAATTTTCACACATCTGTTTCATACTTGGATATTTTACTTTAATGTTAATCTAACAACCAAGCAAAATGATAAAAGTGACGACTTTTACTTTTCAATCTTCAACTTCCCTTACTTTTGCAGCAATATACATTCATCAAATGCAAAGGTAATGTATACTTTAGAAGCAAAAATTTTCGTGGGGATACAATTTCGTTGATTTGTCATCAAGGTTGTTTCGTCGGTATTTAATTTCGTTCTTTTGAAAGTAACCCTGTTCAACATATTGTCATATTAAAATTCGTGTCTTTTAATTTCGTTGCTATCTGTTAACAACGAAATAAACAAAATTTAATCCGAAATTAATATTTGTGCTTTTACAATATATCTCAGTTGATTCGATACACAAGAGCATGCTCTACGTATAAACAATTTTTAAAACGAGGTCATTATGGGCAAACAAGTTACTGAAACAAGAATATGAGCAGTCTCGTTTAAAATCATCATTTCGTAATTTCTATGGTCGATACAATGACAGATTTTTCCGTTATTTCCCGATCATGACAAGGCGCAATGGCAGGTGTGACAGGTTAGCAAAGGATGGCACCTGATCCCACTTCGGATGTTTCGGAAGTCCGTGTTTACACAGCTCCTATTTTATACTGATCTATGGATTTTGAGATTGTATACTGTTCGTTATCTCCACATCCTTCATTAATATTGTTTTTTATATATATACATAAGTTTATTAAGAGCCAGTCCGCGAGAAAACCATGCAAAATTAAAAAAAATCGTCCAAATGGAAGGGTACAACTTGGGAATTTTTAGTGACTTAAAATTTTCTACATAAAGGTAGAAGTCAGAATATCCACCAAAAAATGTCGAACCCTGCTTCTATTTTTAGTAACAGCTCATTTGCATATTTGTCGAAAATCACACAAATTTAATGGAAAATGTATACAAATAAATCAAGTCAAAAAGTTATCTTTTGTCATCAGGTTATTTTCAAATTTTGTTTTATTTTGAAAGTCATGGTCCAATTAATGAAGAAAAACTTAATTGAAATGAATATTTTTTACACATCTATTTATTGATCCTAAATAAATGAGTATGATATTTTAGCCATTTTTAGATGCCCATATCTCTCATGACCAAGGTTGAAATTAAATTAAATTAACTGTTTCTTTAAGAATGATCTAAGGTCTACTCTGTATTAAAATATTGAGCTTTGGAAATAATATCTACATGTTGTAAATTAACTTTGAAATACCATATTATGCTACAATTTCACATATTCTAAATTACAGTATTTTGCCATATTTTTGGATTATTTCTATGATATTTAAATGAAAAAGAGAAGATTCTTAATTTAATATATTTTTTAGAAGAGGAATAACTGATTTTGATACTTCATATAACTTTCTTTTGCTTATTTTAGCCCCTTAATACCATTTTGCTGGAGTTAAATTGTTATCCCCCTTGTTGGAACTCTTTTGTATTATTGGGTAAAAAGTTACGGGTATGTCAATATGGAAAGAAGAAAGTCATGTATTTTCTTTTTTATCTTCATCTAGGGAGTTTTTGTGGAGCATTATTGCACATTGAAAGAGGGAAAACTTATTTTAAAATATTTGAATTTAAGAAAGAATCAACAACTTAGTTTGAATAAACAAATAACAGGCCCATAGGAAGCGATTTCGGAGTGGGGGAGGGGGGACAACCTACATTATCAAATACCAAAAATTGCATAGAAAGTAAAAAAAAAAAAAAATAAAAGGTCCTCATCAGATTTTTTTTTTATTTCGAGCATATACATGTAATTGCTATGTGTTCTATAGGGTTCTGTCCTCGGGGAATCTACATGTATTTCATAGTAATTAACAGTTTTAAATTTAAAAAAAGTTTCCTAACACAATTAAATAAGAAATTAAATCAAAGAACATATTTTTAATCAAAATATGCATTTGATATTTTGTTTAAGGCACCTGGCTAAACAATTTCAGGTACATTTGGACAATGATGAATATTTACAACAAATATGAATTCAAGTCAGAGGTACAAGTATATGATATACATAAACAGAATATGAAAATGAAAAGAAAAAAACATAAAACATGTAATAATGAAATAAGTTAGGGGGGAAATAATGGAGAACTCACAAACTTAAATCATATATTTTCAATATAAATGTACGTATAGTTTTATTAGTGTCTTAATATAGCAACTTGTTTTGTCACCAGTTGAGAAAATATAAGAATACAAACAGGTATTTGATTGCATACTCTCAACAAATTCAAAAATAATTGGTAATTTCAATCTGCATGTAAATTGTTTATATGTATAATAAATTAAGTGTGTGTTTTTGAGTTAACCAAACACCGTCATTCCTAGGCATATTTTTAATTTTACATTACCTTTATCACCTGCATACGGAGTATTTATATCACAGTTGATTCGATACGCAAGAGCATGCTCTACGTATGAACAATTTCTTAAAGATATATATGCCGTATTAGTGTTTTATTGCTAAAGAAATAAATATATGTGGTGTCTCATCAAGTTACATAGGTTATGTAATTTCTGCAATTAAGACAATTCCACTCCATCACTTTTAAAAGTTATGAAATATTATTTTGTAAAAATTATTTTCTCTCCGAATCGGATATTAAACCGCCTCTTATTCAAATATTCATGAACACGTGGTCTCGCATGCTCAGAGCAAACAATGGCCCAATCTCGTGAATGAGCCGAAAAGCATGATGGTCTACTACGTTTTCACTACAAACACGTGGGTTAGGGAATTGTACGGTGCGAGTTCAATTGACGGCTGGAAAGCCACTTACATTTTCTTTAAAAAATAGGAAGGATAGTTACTAATTGAGAATTCCCATGCTCACATTAACAAACAAATGCAGTTTTTCTTGTTAGCATACTGTATGTTTCGAAGTTGTACACATTGTAAACATTGTCAATACGTGAGCACACCTCAGAGTTAGTTGCTTTTTGTACCGAGGAATATATAGTCACGTGAAATTGTCTTTTCACTGTCAGTAGAGCACGGGGAAATTGTAAACAAACGGACCTGTTCAATAGAGTGTGGCAACTCTTATTTTTAGCATTTGTTCATTTGTATGCAAATGTTAGCATGGGATTTGTAGATGATAATGTACATAATGCATTAAGCGTGTAAATGCTTGGGAAATGTACCACGTCTTTCTGAGAGCGATTAAAAAAAACTAGCCTGTTCGAAAAACACATGAAGTATTTATGTACTGATCATGAGTAGTAACCTATATATAAATGAATTAATTACAACTCATTGAGCTGATTGGTCGATTTGTCAGTCCTGTTGGTTCCTCGCTGAACAGACGTCACAAAAAATAGTTTCGTCGACCTGATGATTCTCGTGATGCTTTTCCCGCGCCCATGCGCAGATCCAACATAAACGTCAGTCCTTTATAAATATGCATGAGAATATCATGTTCTTTTCCTGACCAGTACTTTGTTAATACCGAATAATATTTCGTCGAATTTGAGAGAATGCTTCATTTTTGATAGCTTATCATACTTCAGAAATTTTTGTTTGGTTTCAGCTGTGCAAAAATACGGCATACATATCTTTAAACGAGGTAAATTATTGAAAAGCAAGTTGATGAAACAAGAATATCAACAGTCTCGTTTAAAGTCATCATTTCGTAAATTCTATGGTCGATACAATGACCTTGTCAGCAAATACAATTTATCATTGAATGAAATGCTGATTGACGTTTTTCATACCAATTGTTATTCCATTATTTATACACTGAATTGACGACGGATTTTTTCCGTTATTTCCTGATTATGACAACGAGCACACGGCGGGTGTGACCGGTCGGCAGGGGATGCTCACTCCTCCATGGCACCTGATCCCACCTCTGATGTTTCGGAGGTACGTTTTTGCTCTGCTCTTATTTTGTATATTTGTTTAATGGACGTTGAGATTAAATACTGTTCGTTATTTCCATATCCTTCATTACATACTTTTAACTATTGTGTTACGTAACAAACATAGATATATAAAGTCAGATCTCCCATTAAAAATCATCAGCCACCGATTTAGGTACCCCATCGATATAGGACCCTCCACGATAAATATTTGCAAAATTATTCGGGGGAGGGTACTATCCCCCCAAAGAAAACATGAGCCGTTACTGCAGCCAATTTGCTAGTTTGCATTACTAAGTGGTAAAAATTTAAAACTGGCGACAAACATGATAAAATACTGGATTCATATTCATTCAAATGGGGGGGGGGATTTTTTTGTCAGAGTTATTTGTATAAGGCTTTGTAATTTGATATTTTATACTTTTTCTAAATAACCATAATGGTATTATTAATATAGATGTTCCATTGCAGACAGAGATAAATTGTTTTTTTTTAATGTAATATGTATCCACTGAAAACAGCTGGAGGAGGGGGCGTGTCAGTCGATCAAGGTCAGGATATTAAATATACAAGTGTATCTAACCCCATCCACATCCCCACAATTTACATACTAATATTGAAATGGATAAAATAATGAAAAATGATAAGCGTTCTGGAGGGATGTTGCTAAAACGAGGAACGGAAGAGGGAACGTAAAATGTATTATATTTTTTATTTTAGATTATATTACCTTAAATACACAAATTTATAAACAATATAATTTTTTTTAATTTCAATCCCCCATTATTTATTTCAAGTTGATTTATTCATGTTCAAAAAATCTCTTATTCAGGAAAATCACAGTCATAGCAGTGATGTAGAAACGATTTTGAAAGGGTTGGGGGGTCAAATTTAATTAAACTTACCTGAAAAGAATCTGCCAAGTGAGAAAAGAAGACAATTGTTTGATTCGGGAGGTGGGATAAAAGTAAACTCCAGCACCTCTCATTTTGTTAAACTCCTTTATTTAGTTTTTTTGTCTAACATCTCCTGTCAGTATTTATGTCCCCCGCTTGAAAAATGGGAGATATTAATTTGGGTCTGTTCGTCCGTCCGTCCGTCATTCTGTCTGACTGTAACGCTTTCGTTTCCACGCGATATCTCGAGAAGCCTTTGAGCTTTGGCAATTAAATTTTGCATATCAACTCTCTATGAATCAAAGAAGAACCCTATAGATTTTGAAGTCAAAAGGTCAAAGTTCAAGGTCGTTAATTAATACATTATGTCTGTGTGTAACACTATCCTTTCCAGGCGATATTTCAAGAGGATTTTGACTTTTTGCAATGTAATTTTATATCAAAACTCCCTAGGATGATCTTTCACCCCTCTCAAAGTGTTCCGTCCCGTTTATTTTATAGTATTTATTGTATAACATGTGGTTATTTTTAGCACAGGGGCATGAGGAGAGTTATTACGTATAAAGTAGGTTCTCGGCGGACTTTATATTCTTATTACATTAGAACTGTTTAATAAAGGTTAAATTAGACACCATGCATTATGTAAAATTTTAACAATATCGAACGTAAATACATAAATACATTTATGTGACTTCATGTTTGAATTAGATTTGACATTCTAATTGATTTGACATTCGCGCTCGTCATCTCGTCATTTCCATCCAGAAATGATTTCGAACGACTTGATTTTCAGTCTGGCTCGCCCAAATGACGACCTGGGACAAGTTAGGAATATTTAAAAAACCAACCAGTTCAACACGTTCAAATTATATTGCAGCCGCTAAGATTTTTTTTCCTGCCACATCTGCGTTCAATCAATCAGATGATGCAATTTTTACCAAAAGTCTTTAATAAAGTTTTATTTGAGATACAAGATATGTCAACTTATTGACAACAATCACCTTAAATATAAAGAGAAATAATCATCATTGTAACATCTTGCATTTCCCCTACAACTTTCTGATCATCTGATGATCGTTTTCTGCTGCTAGACAGCCATGTTGGGTGTCCACTGTAATATAACACCTGGTTAATTCAGTCCAGGGTTATTTGACCCTATAATATTTTTTAGGCCTTCATGGTAAGTGAAAATGAATGTTTTAAACTACAAACTTTAGCATTCTGCATGTCAGATTCTGCTTAATATATTTTTGTTTGATAAAATACTGGAAGACATCTTTTTCTCGCATAATCACCGTTGTAAGAATTGTCCGGTGTGAGACAGCAGTGTGAGATTTTTCTGCCTTACACTGTGTATTACTACGCCACGAACGAGAACGTAAACATTCCGTCATTATATAAACAAATTGTAACACTGTAAAAAAAAATATAACACATAATTAAACTGTTGTCATTTAACTTATTAATATAAACTTATTTTCATTCAAAATATTGTCGTATTTTCACTTTTTTAAAGATACTATTTTTAGATCGTGGAATGATTCTTCTTTTACGCTGTCAGATAGATAAGTTTTTTATTCCCAGTTTTTATCTTTCTGATTAATATACACGGACTGAAAATTATTTTATCAGTTACACTATGTGAAATCCATTTTCAGGTACGTTCTTTCCGATGGTGTATTCAGATTTTTAATAAGATGGAAAATTAAAAATATTCATTTAGCCCCATCATGGCGACGTCATTGACAGGCCGTTATTTTGGATAAAATAATGCGAGAAAAAAATCATTCATTACAAATTCGTGTGGGAATAATGAAATGCCACCTCGGGGCCAAGATTCACGGTCTAGGACTGGGAAAAGCCTCATCCTAGACTTTGAACCTTGTCCCCTCGGTGGAATTTCACTATCCCACACTCGTAGTAATGAATGATTCTATTAATATTCCAAAAATGTCTGCTTTAAATTTTTTAATACAAAAACACAACTTTTATTAATTATCTTAACGAATTTTAAACAATTGCACATTAAGTTTTGTTTCATTTGATTTTTTATTTGGACGGACCTGAAATTCATTCGGGCAACCTGTGATCATACCAAGGTTGCCCAAATGGCGAGACCAATTTTTGACGAACTCTGGAATATAAATTCACCTGGGTAAACCAGTTCTGTGGTCTAGTGGTATGTCTCTTGCTTCACATGTGAGAAGTCTCGGGTTCGGATTTCGGACGATTCATTTGATTTTGTTTTCGAAATACTTTTTTTTTACTAAATGATACCATTCAGCATGTGGAATGAAACATTTATGAGGTCTGGCTAGTACAAACTCATAAAATCATCATTACAGTGTGATAAATATTCCATATAAAAAGAATCTTCTATACACATACGAAATCAAATCTTTAAATGCATATTGACATACATATATTTGATTTCCTTCAGTATACATGTATACATACAGTCACTTAATGATTCTCTAAAATTCAGTCAAGGGGGATCCGACCTTTTCCCTAAGCGGGGGACACGAATTCTCTGAATAAGCTTGTTATAAGATTGTACCAATTTAAAATTGGCAGAAAGCAAAAATTTACTTACTGAAGGCTCAAATCTTATATGTTCAAGTCTAAAGATTTATATGAATGATACTGAAATAGAGTCCGTTTGAATTTAAATACTTGTAATTTCCCTTTTATTAATTAAAAAAACTTACTTACAAAATGTAAGGAACATATATATCAATATGATTGTTGAAAAATTGCAAGTAAACAAATACAATTTATCATTCTTTTTTCATTTCTAAACAATTGACAAAATGCTAATCCTCATATAAGCGGTTATTTCTGACAATTTAGTTTTATTTAATTTTAATATTTTTCAATCTTTATTATTCAAAGAAAACTGAAACATGTCTCAATATCTAAAAACAATTGCTTATATAATTTAAAGTGCTACATTTGACTTTGCAACCCATTTGAATTTGAGCAATTTTTTCGAAAATTGGCAATTTTTAAATCCCCATATCTCAATTATTTATAATTTCCCAAGCTCAATATTTTGCAAAGATAATGTTAAGATTTTAATTTGTACAATTAAATCAAAAAATTTAATTTCAAAGATTGGTCTTGTAAGATTTGGGGAATTAAATTTGTAATACTTTTGGCAATTCTTGAAAATTGGCATTATGCCAATTTTCAAGAGTTGTCTGCCCTTTGATATATATTGTAAATTTGATTTTGATAAATGTCAATTTTGAAATAACATAGCCTGATGTTACTTAAAAACCTTAAGGGAATTGCAAGTTTAATTTTGAGTAAAATAAATCAAATGTATATTTTACCATTTTTCGTGAATTTTTTAAGTGCATTTGCACTTACATGTGCAAAAACGAGGTTGCGCTGCCTACGATGCCATGATGCTTGATGGGATTTTTTTTTTGGTCATTTTTGAACAACATATTGTAAAGACTTACTACCCACCAAATTTCATTAAGATATGACAACCTTCGATTTGGACAGTTCTGCATGGTTTTCTCGCGGACTGACTCTTAAGACTGTTGAAATAATATGGAATCTATCATGAATTAATCAGATCGCTGGAAACAATTGAGAAAAGAAATAAACGGTGTTGTGAATTGTTTAATTTTATTTAGAAAAAATAGGGACTATAAATAGACCCAATAATAGCACACGATAATTAGAACTCCTTGATATGTAATGTTTTCGAACCTTGCTCTGATTGTGTATGAAAGAGAAGGTATGTGAAAGGGCGTGAATGTGAGAGAGAGAGAGAGGGAGGGTATGTGGGTAGTGAGTGAACATGTTCTATAAAGAACTTAAATCATGACATGATTTTCTCTTCACATTTTCTTTAAACAGGGCAGGAAAGTGTTTTTTGCCAGTAGATTTTCTCCGAAACTAAAGATGCCAAGTATGTCCTAGAACTAGAAGAGGATTTCAATCCGAAATCATCAAGTCTCTTATTGACTCATCGGCTGCTGCAGTTTTTAAATTTTGACAATCTTCAAAAGAAATTACGATCTCTAGAGACCAAAGTTATTTTAGTTAATCCTAGTACTCTTTGTGATAGATATGCTACAGAGGGTCTAATATGCATCTACCGAGTAGACGTGAAACATTCCAACAAACAGCTTATAGTGCAAGAGGTAAAGTTTATTCAATGTAATTGATTATGTAATAACTTAAAATTTACATTTCAAATATCTATCATATACATGTAGCCAGAATTTCAAGAGATTCTGAAAGAAAGATGTGGAAATAGCGAATTACATTCAAGCTGAAAAGTTCTAACTTACAATACAAATCAGTATTTTAGAAAAAAAATCAAAGATGGGATCTTGTGCCTTGCAGAAGTCAGCATCCTCTGTCGCCTGGACACATCCGCCGTGTTCCCCCTGTCTTGATTGGAATTAACTAAACAAAATGATTAATCTATAATAGAATGATCTTTATTTTAAAAAAAAATCAGGCAATTTGTTTTTGTTTATAAGTCAGAATGTACATTTGGAATGGAATTTAAGGTCATACCTCGAATTAATCACATTTTATTTTTCTTCTTGATGCAGACCAAAGATTCCTTTGACAAATTCAGAAGGATAAAGCATTTGCCTCGGGCATTTCTCGTAACCAGCCATTCTATGTCTGTTATAGATGCAAAGCTAGCTGTTTACAGAAAATACAAGGACATTTTTGAAGGCAACAATATAAGAATAATCCATAAATTAGATCCAAGCGAGGAATTTCCTTTATTCTGCGCAAAATATGAGATAGAACTCTTTCAACGTCGGATTGAAACTGTTGTAGAAAACATACAGTTGAAAGAACTGGAAAAAATAGTGAAAAATGCTGCAAACAAAGCTTTATCAAAGGAAGAAATTCAAAAAAGTTGCCAAGATATTGAAATTTTTATAGAAGGGCGCAATATCGGATCTGTGCACAGTGGAATTTACTTGTGTCGTTCCCCGCTTGCAATTCGGAGGATTAAAAAAAAGTTAATTTCAAGTACATTTGAAAAAGTTGGTCAAACATTAACAAATGAAACATTAGCTGGTATTTTAAATCACATTCAAGATATGCTAGATGTAGATCAGAACGAAGCATATAAAATAAACGTTTTGAAAGTTTTCACAAATGAGGATATAGACATGAAAGATATCGCTGCCATTGTAGTGACTGCTTTTTCAAAAATATTTAACTTTCTTCTGGGTATAATTTTCGACGCCAATCTTAGAGAGCATTTTGTACATTTTCTTTGGTCTGAAAATGTCAACTCCACGAAATGGCGGAACGAAGTAGCAAAAGAAATATATGAGAATATATCAGTAAAGAAAGAAGAAATAATCGCTAATATATTTACAGAAATGGTACCAATCTGGGGTCAAACTGAAATCCTATTGGGAAAAATCAGTAACAAAGTGACCATTGCTAGCAGAGAGATATTGATTGCAGACCAAAGAAAGCGTAATGATAAAAAAAAAATTCCGAATCGTTATCGTCGTTATTACCTATTTTAAGATCCAAGAATATGATGTATACAAATTAAATATATTTTCACTTAAATTTATTTATCGGAAAAGCCAATAAGGCTGAGAGTGCTAACAGTAAAGATTTTATTTAATTTTGACTGTGGCATTTTGCTTTTATTTATCAAGTTTAAAGACGAATGTGCTATGGATAAAGTGCAATCTTTTAACCATTTTTATTATTTAACTATATATATATATATATATATATATATATATATATATATATATATATATATATATATATATATATATATATATATATATATATATATATATGTAATTAAACAATATTTTTTTAATAGTTATAGCTGAATGGATGCTTCGAGAATTTCGAATAGAGAATATTGAAAGATGTCCATCGATTCTTCACTTTATAGCAGGGAGAAAGAAAGATTCAATCATTATGAAAGTATTTTTAGAAAAGTATGAAGTCGAGTCGGAAAAATTTTGTAAAGAAAATGCAGTCAACATCCCGGATGGTGCGATATTTGAATTTATTGATGTAACGTTGCAAACAGATTCCAAAGGAAGTCCTGCCTTTGTACATGGAGAGAAAAAAAAAGGTTTCCATATAAAGCATAACACAAAGAAACGCATTAAAGAGATTTTAAAAGATAAAAAAGACGAACTCTTTGCGAAACATTCAAGTTTAATGTCAATAAGCACGAGACCAAAAAAATTTTCCGAAGATCTTTTCAATTATGAAGCACGTATAGTTTTACATTGCCTTGATACAAATTTAATTCCTTTTGGAGAAGACCCATTACCAAAATGTATCGAAGGGTTTGAATGCGACATTCGAGAAAGTTTCATCCAGTTTGGATTATGCACAAATTGTAAAGCTTTAGATCATGGATGCAGCGTTGGGAGATATGGAGAAGTTTCATCAGGGTCTTTGGGATTCTTTGCAAAGAAACGATCTCTTTCTTGTCATAACGGATTTCTTACCGCAGCTCATGTAGCATTAACAAATGATGTCATTGCAGAACTAAATGAAAGAAGACTTTCAGATTATTCTTCTGAAAATCAAAGTTATAAAATTGTTCATCCATCGTTTGAAGACTGTGCTTCTAACAATATTATTGGGGAAGTGGAAGATTCTTTTTTTGGAAATTACGATACTACTGGAATAGATGCAGCTTTTATCAGAACTGATGCATTCAAGGATGAAAGTACGTAAAGTGAAGAAAAATCCATTTATAACTTCATGTTTATGAAATATAACAAAATACGAGGGCTTATCCAAAAGTAACGTCACAACTTTGATGACATTGCTACAAATCGACGTAAAGTAACAAAATTATACATGAATGAAGATTTATTTATTTCAGATCAGACCTAAACAATTCAAATGAATACGTTTGTTGCATACTTTCCAAAATATTAGATTTTAAACAATGTGCGTTTATGGTAGTCGCAGCACCTAGATCTAACGTCATATGACGGATACACACCGTCATACTTTTAAGTGTTTCCTTGTCGTTTAATTAAAAATTATTTGTGATTCGCAAACACTTTTACCAATTTCTCTTTAAAACAAAATTCTTGGAACCATTTTACACCCACTCTTTTCATAAATAAGCCCTCTGTCAAATTTTTTTGAACAGTAACGAAGACAAAATTGAAGATTCAAATGTCTTTCGATACGTCTGTCTTTTTTGACGTCAGACACAATTGAACAGTTTCCGTCCGATCTCCTATTTTTGTTCTTCTTGTCCTTTGCTGATCATTCAGTTACCAATCATCCGCCCAAAATTGCTGAAACCATCTATTAAAAAGTCTCTTATTTACATTCTTTATAATGTAAGTCTGAGTAATAAACGTAACTGTCGCTTGTGATGATTTCCATATTTTGAAGCAAAATTTTTACATCTCGTCGAACTGTTTTCCGCCATTTCGACAATCCCTTTGTTCTATTCAACAGAGTAAAACAACAATGTTTATGATCACAAATGCCAATGCCGTCATTAAATTTTCAATTAATGAGTAGAAAATGACGAGCATTGTGCCTTTTAAAAAATTTGGAGATTAGTTTTTTTAAGAATCTTTTTAATGTGTTTGTCTTTTTCTTTCTATGAAAAAAATACACTTTAAAACGTACTCGTGACGTTCCGTTGCGACGCGGCGACACCCCCTATACTCTATTTTTTAAACATCTATAAAAAAATAAATAAACATAATCAAACAAAAATGTCAATGTTTATTAGATTTATATTTGTGCATCTTTTGTTATAAGGTATTTGATGATATGACGCCAAATATAGAAGACATGGACACTGTGACATTACTTTTGGATCAACCCTCGTAATTACGTATATATATTTTCATATAACTTTCAGGACAATTGTATGAGTCATCTTGCAGTTTTGACATGGATTCTGATGAAGAGTACGATGTTGTCAAAAAGGGAAGAACAACTGGCGAAACAAGAGGAACATTAAAAGATTGTACATTTTTCATCCGTAAAATTTTTCCAGGCCGTGCCGGAATTTATCTTGTACTTGACAATTGTTATTCAATTTATGATTCAAATTCCCAAATTTTCTTTTTACCCGGAGATTCGGGAGCTGCCGTGTACGTCTTCAATAAATCGGACAATACTCGACAACCACTGGGACTTGCATTTGGTAAAATGACGAACTTTCCAATAACCTTTGTTTGTCCCATTGACAAAATTGCTGATGTCTTGAATCTTTCTATTCTTCAACCTGCGGAACCAATGGATATTCCTTAGTTTAAACTAGTTCCGGTGATATAGGAACGGAAAATTGTAACAGTTATTTATTACTTCTTTGATTGGAGAACGATTTAAAATTCAACGTATTCTCAATATCTACTGCCACTTCTATATTCATTTTCCTTAGTATTGCTTAAGTACGATCTCTTGATTGTTCGACACTTTTAATAAACATTCTAAGAAAAGCACAGGAGATGACCCTGAATGAAGATTCTCCAGATCTATATGATCCGATCAAAATAATCTAAATTGCATCTGGAAAGAATATTCATAAGATATCCGAATCAGGTCTTCAATTTGTAATATAAATATGGACCTCAAATATGCTTGAAATTATTATTGGTTTACAGTTTCAATGTCTTTTTAGGCATAATTTAAAAACCTGTATTGCAGTCTTTACATATTTTGTTTCAATTTCAGTAGAAAGATGTAAAATAAAAATAAAAATACATAACAAATAAATAATAAAGAAAAATTAATACTTTTTTTTTACATCTATAAGATGCACTTTATAACATGATAATGAGAAGGATATGGAAATAACGAACAGTATACAAATCTCAATGTCCATCAAACAATATACAAAGAAGAGCAGAGCAAACACGGACCTCCGAAACATCAGAGGTGGGATCAGGTGCCATGGAGGAGTGAGCTTCCCCTGCCGACCGGTCACACCCGCCGTGTGCTCGTTGTCATAATCAGGAAATAACGGAAAAAATCCGTGGTCAATTCAGTGTATAAATAATGGACTAACAATTGGTATGAAAAACGTCAGTCAGCATTTCATTCAATGATAAATTGTGTTTGCTAACAAGGTCATTGTATCGACCATAGAATTTACGAATTTACGAAATGATGACTTTAAACGAGACTGTTGATATTCTTGTTTCATCAACTTGCTTGTCAATAATTTACCTCGTTTAAGAAATTGTTCATACGTAGAGCATGCTCTTACGTATCGAATCAACTGAGATATATATACACCGTATGCAGGTGTTGAAGGTATATTGCTGCATAAGTAAGGGAAGTTGACGATAGAAAAATTAAAATCATCACGTTTATCATATAGCTTGGTTGTTAGATTACCATTAGTATCCTTTTCGAATAAGATATCTAAGTATGAAGCAGACGTGTCGGACTCTGTGGTATCTTTTATCTCAAGCTCACCAGGATATATCGTGTCGACGTAGGAATGGAAATTATCATTATTACATGTCATTGACAATACGTCGTCAATATATCTAAATGTCGAGTTGAAGGCCACAGCAAGTGTTTTCTTCTTTTCACGCATAAGATTTTGCATAAATTCTGCTTCATACAGTACCGACCGGACACAACCTAACACCAGAGCGAACCCGGAGCGGACCCCTGGTTCGCTTCACGGGTTCGCTCTGGGTCCGCTTCGGGTTCGCTTTCAGAAATTTGGGACCGCTCCGGGTGCGCTTTGGGTGCGCTCCGCGTTCGCTCGGGGTCAGCTCGGGGTCCGCTAGAGCGAACCCGGTGTTCGCTTCCTGGGACCGCTTTACGCACTGAGGCGTGAAGCGGACCCCGCTTTAATCTCACCGCCAGTAAGCCCCGCCCCTTGTATATTCCAATACAGTAATGGTATTGTGGATCGATCATTGTTGTTTATGCGACGATGCGGACATGTACACTGTACATGTAAACAGTGACATTATGGAGAACATTGATAAATTTTCTGAAATTAAACTGTTTATTAGACGTAGATTTACATGTACATGAATAATTGATTTCCTTGATTTCTCTATCCCGAGAAATTCAAACTAATTTAACAGCGAGTTATAAGGCATTTATTTTTCTTAAGTTATAACGAGAAAACAAAAAGGAAGAGGAAGAAAAGAGTGTTGAATTGATTCTCAGTGTATCGAATGGTGTACAAGTGAAACTGATGAAAGAAATTTAAACTGAATACCTTTTAAATTCATGCTTTATATAGTTTAAAAATACATTTGTTATTCCTTACCTTTTGCTAAATCGTAGTTTGAATGTTTACTAAACACGTGAATTATGATATCGCATCTATAAATTCCATGTAACCTTTTGTACATCTGATATATTTAGATTTCATTTATAGTAGTTACACATTAAAAGTTCGTAATAAATATTTACCGGACATTTTCTAAAAAAAAAATTACACTGTATATCAGAGCTTTTTCAAGGTCAAAATTTTGGAGCAAGAATGATTTTTATCAGAATAAAGAAAAACACAAATTTATTTAATTTAATAATAATTGTTCTCCTGACCCGATAAGAATATATCAATATATGCCCCCTATTTCACACACACATTGTCTTTAAAAAATTCTAATTATTTAATTATTTTAGATATAATTTCTCAATATACGTGTTACATTAAATTATTCAAAATTTACATCAAAATTATTGATCTTCTTAGTCTTCTTGGGCATGAGAAAAATGCGTGGATATAAAAATCTTCCTTCTGGATGCACAGATTGAAGACATACCGCCCTAATGGTATTAACAAACTGAATGACTTCACCAGAATGAACGTGAATTAGACCTAATTTCTGATGATACTTAACAAGATTATCCTTTCAACTTAGTTTAACTCTACAGTTATTTGCGTTACCATCTTTCGAAGAACCCACATAACTATGCATTGCTAACGCCTTTATTAATTATTTTTTTCCAATAATTAGTCCTAAAACATTTCAAAATTTATAATAGATTATAATTCATATGTTAACATATCCCTTCTATGTTATATTTCTCTGATTATTCTTTGTCAAGTATAGTTACGCATTATGAGAGAATGAAACAATGTACGATTTACTAAATGTCGTGATTAATTAGCGTAATTAATTCGTTCAATTATGTAAATCGCACTTCGCCCGAGTTTACCCCGATAAACCAGACGTACTTTATAGCGGTTCGGATTTCTTTCTTTATTTAAAAGTGTTTACATAAATTTCCAATTCAACTTGAGATAATGAAATTTTACAATAATTGTCGAAGATCAACTATATTTCTTTTCTCCGCTTTTTGTCAGTAAAATAATTGTCGAAGATCAGCTATATTTCTTTTCTCCGCTTTTTGTCAGTAAAAATTGTACTATCAATTGATTTCCATTTTTATGCATTGACTGATGTATTTACCCAATTTATTTAATCAATTGCTTTAATAAAAAAGAAATTAAATATTATATAAATATAAAATACAACCCGGAGAATTAAAATAAATAATTATTAAATAATATTCTAATCATCACAATAGATTAACACAGCACATTCACACGTTTTACTTGCATGTACAGTGTTTGGATTTATGTCGAATTAAATCAACACGTTCGATCTAATATCCCAATCGACAGATCAATATGCTATTTTGATTGGTTGATGCGCTGATTGGTTAATCGCTAATCCTGATTGACAGCTCTGTAAAGAAATACCGAACCCGCGTTCGCTCTCTGGGACCGCTACTGAATTTGGGGTTCGCTCTCTGGGTCCGCTTCGGGTTCGCTCTGGGTCCGCTACGGGTTCGCTTTGGGTGCGCTCCGGGTTCGCTCGGGGGTCAGCCCTAGCGGACCCCGAGCGAACCCGGAGCAGCCCAGAGAGCCAACCCGGGGTCCGCTCCGGGTTCGCTTTCTGTTAGGTTGTGTCCGGTCGGTACTGTATATAAAAATAAGTCTGCTAATAACGGAGCGCAATTCGTACCCATGGGAATTCTAAAAGATAGTTGGAATACCTGGTCTCCAAAAACCACATAGATATTGTCAATCAGAAACTCAAGCATCTTCTTGATGTCAACTTCAGAGTACTTTTGTGTGCAATCAGAATAAGTTTTAACAAAATAATTTTTCAAATGACCAATGACGAGGTAAGTGAATTTACGAGTTCCGTTTTTTTTAAGAAGCAGCTGTCAATGATATCAAAAAGCCTGGATTTTAATTTGTCGTGCGGAATTGTTGTGTATAAAGTTGAAAAGTCGTAAGTTTTTAAGCTGTTGATTTTTTTTTAAAGTCTTGCGATTTCAAATTGTCTAAAAGTTCTTTAGAATTTTTAAGTAGCCACATCTGATTTACACCACTTCTTGAATTTATAGTTGTACAGTACTTTTGAAGTTTTTTCTTCACTACTGTCAATATTTTATCGAGAAGTAACGAAAGAGGCTTGGTTGAACATTTACTGGAACCTGCAATGTATCTTTGTTTGTAAGGATTCTTATGAAGTTTCGGAGTCCAATATATATATATAAGGTAGTTCAAATTCATTTTGGCTCTGTGGAATATTAAAAGTATTCAAAACTGACAGGTGATTTTGAAGAATTTCTTCCATAGAAAGAGAAGTATGAGTATAAGTAGGATTACCACTTGCGGAATTAAATCCAAATTCTTCTAGAATGCAATTTATATAATGAGACTTACAAACGAAGTCAATGTTGTTACCTGCTTTGTCGGCATGATCCAGTACGTACTAATCGTGTAATCTATCTAATTCTTTTTTCACTTCTGGTTTATTGAACACAGAAGGATAGATGGTTTTCATTTTGCCCCTCGATCTTTTAATACGTGACTTTAACATGGATCTGATACATTTTATCCATTCTGACAAAGTTTCAATGTCTTCTTTTTCATATCTGGCCCATCGTCTGGCGTAATTTTCAACAGGATCCATAATATTTATGAAATTCCGACGCCAGTTTAAGGATCGGGGTTCCCTATATTTAGGACCTTTTAAAATAATTGATCTAAGGTCCTCATTACGAACTATTTTTACGTCACCTGTAATAACGTGTCCAGCAGGACTGTAGGTATAGGGTGAAGAAGAACATGGACACGAAGGAGGATTATGTTTCAGATAGTCAATATCCAGGCCATGTAAAGTGTTTTTGTAATTGAAAAGTTTGGAAGCAATGGTCGATTTATATTTGTAGGAAATACAAGGTGTAGTCTTTAACTTGGTATGGTGGAATACAAGACTGGGCCCTCTTGTGATTAAGAATATTACTTATATTAACCCAATAATTCCTTTATTATTGGCATATTGAAGTTTAACCCTTTCTCTTCCGGTACATTTTACGTGATTTTGGAGGCCTTTTGACATGACATTATTAAATTATTTCTAACTTTTTTATCCAAGGGGAAAGCTAGGCATAGTGCATACCAGTTTGTAGGAAATTTCTTACAGATGATTTTGTATGACTGTTTAGATACTCAACCACTGACCTTATTAGTAAAAATTGAGGTCAAAGGTCAATTAAGTGCAAAACTTTATGGAATTTTTTGATACTTTTTCATCTTTAAGCTAAATATTAACTATGATGTATGTTGAAATAGGAAATTTGGGATATACCCACAAAAGAGCATTATACTATACTACAAGAAGCACATAAACTTTTTTTTCAATTCTGCATATAACTACTTAAAAGGGGTTGCTAAGCAACGCAGAATTCTTTAATTTTCGGGCAGAAATTTTCATTTTTTGCTCATCCTAAACACAATTATGCATCCCATCACATATAAAAGTTAGATGTGAGGTCCTAAAATTATAAGGGACATACAACAGATAAATTGTCTTAAAGTTTGACCTCATTAGAACTTTTTTTTAGGAGGTCAAAGGTCAAATAAGTGCAAAAGTTTCATCAATTTTTTTCAACACTTTTCAATATTCTTGCCATAATTTTACACAATGGATGCTGAAATGGAAAATTCTGAATATACTCTCAAGAAGGGATCAGAACTGCAATATCCATGCATCATTTTAGTTCAAATATCTGTTTAATGACCTTTAAGTGGTTGCTAAGCAACATCATTATAAAGTTTTTGGCTATATACATGTTTGTTATTTCACATTCTGGACTAATTCTAGACACTTTTTGTATATATCATGCTATTGTTTGTAAGATATGGGCCATAAAGATGAAAGAACATTTTTGTATTAAAAATTGACCTTGACACTCTTGACGGGGTCAAGGTCATATCAGTACAGAATTCTGCTTTAAACTGTAAGTAAATATCAATTTTGAAATGCTTCAAACATGGATAAATCATCTAATAGTTGACGTAATAAAAATGGCGAATGACAAAGTTTGCAAGCAAAGAATTCTGGTCTGCTTCTTACAAAGCCCTAGCAAAACATGTATACTATCTTTTTGTTAAACAAGAAATACATTCTCTTGATGACATTAAAGATAATCCTTATTTTCATGGATTTAATTTAACAAGAAAAAAAAACTAAATGATTTCATTACAAGATTTTTCTGGTATAACAGAGCTTAAGGGGTACAATAAAGACTTGACATGTTATCTTGGAGGGAAATAATAGTAATAGATAGCATTGGCAATATTTAATGCAAAACTGTTTAGTCAATAAGTCGAAAATTTGACGCTTATATCCAAATATACAAATACAGAAATATTGCAAGATGAATTCCAAATCAGACTGAAATCTTCAACAAAATGTTGAAGAGCACTTTTACTTTGTGTCCACCATTCTTTTATCAACTGTATTTCTCTGTAAGACCGGAGGAAATTCTTTGACTTGTCCAAGACATTATTATTTGCTGTCAAGTACAAGTGATCAGCTTCTATCCTGTAAAAGATTTAAGTATTTTGAAACAGATACATGTCATTGTATATTATATAAATTTATATTTATAAATAAAATTAAGAATGCTAAAATTACTACATTTATTTGATTTTCCTTTTAAAATTAAAATTGTATTCATTATGTGATCCAAGTAGTTAAATGATATTGTTAAGTCAATGTATCAGGACTGAAAATTTAACAACATTGTAGTAAACCATCATGGTAATATTACTGAACTAAAACAGATAGCATATATGGCAATCTGACTAAAGCCAGACCTCTGTTTACGCTATCGCAACATGTAAAAAAATCTGGCATTAAATTGCTAAGAAAGCCAGGAAGGGACACGTAAATTTTTCAAATATCGAATCGAATTAGACAATCTAATCCCACGGATAACTAAATTGTTCCCTCGATTTAAAATATGAGATCTCGAATTACACAATCCGATCTTAAGTATTATTAATTCGCCCCCTTGATTCATAATTTGAGATCTCGAATTACATACCAGTAATTTGTTTTCACAGATTGATAATTCAACATCTTGATTTGTTAGTTTGTTACAACGTCTGTCTTATGATTTTGGAAATCTGTGCTCTTGAATTTCATTACATACTCGTATATGTACAGAAACATCCAACAATTTTAATCAATAAGTGCGTTCTATTTATTTCGTTTCAGCAACCGGTCGTTTCCAACTTCTTTCATAACTAATTCAACGTATATTTATTTTAGAAATATTATGATTACACATGACCCATATTTACTTTTACTATCTAGGACTTTCAATTATTCTAATATAATACAAGTAACACAAAAACTTCTAAGATTTTTTGTTGTACAAATATCAGTACTAGCACATGGATTTGAAAATGTTCATGTATTTCTCTCATTTTGGACCGTAATATGTAAATGATAAAAGTTAGGATGTAAAATACTACAATATTCTATTTTTTAAACATGTATTACCATATCCGATATGTACAGATAAATAATTTAAACGAAATCATGGGAAGGGTTTACATTCCGAGGGAATAAATCATTTAAACTAAAAGAATGAATTATACAATCTGAGATAACGGACTGTGTAATTTGAGGGAACGAATTGGTAATCTGTGAGAATGAATTGGCAATTTAATTGTTATAACATATTGTCAATCCGAGAGAACGGATTGTATAAATCAAGAACTCGGTTTACTTTAATAAATTTTAAAAATTCTATGTCCCTTTATGGCTTTCATAGATTTCATACCTGCATGGCTGCCAGGGTTGTAAAAAGAAAGGAGACAATAGACTCCAATGTTACTTCAGGGCAAAATTCCTGGCGCAAGGCTGTTCGTGATCATGGGAGTGTTGATAAACCATCCAGTGAGTTTGACCACCCATGTATATGATGTAGGATAATTGGAAAGTGTCTGAAAAATTGAGAAAATGGATATTCTAACCACATACTTTATGCAGATTGGAAATACTACAGCAGTCTATAAAAAAAGTTTGTTCAATATCTCGGCATTCATTCAGATAGATATTACATGTTTAAATAAAGTGTCTGTATGAATAATCAAGCATCATAAATATATGTGTTTCAAACACTTATTTTTCAAAATTTTGAAAATATAAATCAAATGTTTATAAACTTGTATGAATGCAATATCATGAGAATGACATAAATGAAATTAGACTTTATTTTTTCAAATTTTAGAAATACAGAAATTTTCAATACCAAAATAAAAATTTACCTGTTCATTGGTGTCCTTACATATTAATTGACCTTCCGCTGGTAGTTCATGGTGGGTTTAGAAAGTGGGTATTCACAGATGAAAGTATTGTACAGTTGCATATGCTGAAAGCACCCTAAAATTTCAATGTGAAAGTTGTACATGTACACCTGTACACACAGGTACATAGATACTGAAAACAACTATCCATTATTATGACAACTTTGATTTTACTTTGAACTTACGAGTGATTGTCAAAAGTATCAAAGTTTAAAAGCAATGCAAAATTGGCTGAACGATACGAAACACGCACACTGAAACATAAAGATCTAGTACATGTGTACATTTAGTTTTCTTTTGAACGTGAACTATTGCGTTTTAAACTTAAACTTTTCAGTCAATATACACGTATTCTCACCTGCTAATACCAAAGGTATGTCCGTATTATTTGATTCATTGATGTGATGATCTTCGTCGTGAAATAATATTAATAATAGTGAAAATTGACGTTCAGATTTCGGATCGCCATCATGTTTACACCAAAGCGGAAACACGTGTTTATTTCAATTCGTATCAACTCATACAGTGATGAGTCGTATTTATTTATAAATGCGAGTTTTTGTATTGTTAAATATAGATCTAATTAAATTGCAAATTAATAAGTATACAGTATAACAAGATACAACAATATTAAAAATCTGATTGATTTTTTTTTTAGTAAAGATCGACGTTTTGGAAATCTACAATTTTTATCAATATTGTATATCACTTCATGAAATATACATCATTACATGTAGATGAATAAATCAACATTCACTTCACAAAAGGTAGAATGAAAGTATATATTTGTTTTTTGAAATCTATTTTTTTTTTTTTTGTATTATCCATTTATTTCAGTAAAAAATATATTTGAATGGTCAAAAAAATCTTATAAAAGAATTTGTTGTTTCGAGTAAGACGCAACAATATCGACCTTGACGTTACATGTAAATATTGACCGATTTTTCCATAAAAACTATGCAAAGGTCACAAATTCAAATTATCGTAATTAAGAAAATACTGAGCGTAAGAAGGCCTATAAGGGCTTGTTGGAAAGGAAATTTTCTCTACTTCTACCAGCTTTATTTTGTTTTCCCTATTTCAACACACAAATAAACGTAAAACTGACCTTTGTTTAAATATTACGAATAAAATCGATAAAAAACACATAAGTGCAAGAAAATTCTTGTTTTCAAAATATACTTTAAAGTAATAACAATAATTTTTACATATTTTAAAAGTAGAGAAAATATTCTTTAAGAATATACCATGCTTTCTTATAAAGTTAATCAGAAAAAAAAAATGTCAATCGTCTGGAAATTCGGCAATCGCTTTGGAAAATTACGCCATTTTCAAAAAGTCTCGTTTGTCTTTACAACGTAAAATCGATTAAATACCGGCAATCAAGACATAATCTTTTTAGATATTTTAAAAGTAGAGAAAATTTCCAAAAAGATGATATATAGCTTATATACCTTCATGCTACCACAAAATAGATACGGAGATCTTATTTTCGCGAAGTCGTGTTTTAACGCGCCACCGGTCAATTTGACCGGTACAGAAGTGAAGGGGTTAAGGAAAAGATGGATTGTTTTAGCTGCATTTTCTTCCGTGAAACGCGCGGGTTGAAAAAGCCTATGATATGCAATATCCATAATCACAGAACCGAGCCTATATTCAGGTGTCGAGGAATCTAAAATTGGATGTTCCTTGGTCTTTTCAAGACGCCTATTTAAAAGTTTCAAAGGGACAGAGTAAAGTTTTGTTCAAATATGATGTAGACCTAACTGTTGATTTACATAAGGTAGTAATGAATCAAAAGAGACGTCGTGTATTCCAGGTTTATTGTACGAACGATGTCCATGACTACGCTTCCGTCTCTGTGTATTGTTAAAAAGGTCCCATCACATTTATATTATTACACTGCGGGCTTGAAAAATTTCCAACACTATCGACATTGTCATTACATCCATTGGGAAAAGCTCTCCCTAGTTTCCTAATCCAAACTTCTTCACGTTGTCTACGGAAAGGTGTACTCAACGACGGACTATTTGTGTGGTAATAAATCTTTTCCAGAATTCTAACTTTCATTGATAAAATAGAATGATCAGGTGAATTAAAATGTTTATATAAAAGCTGTTGACCACCATGATTTATTTGAAATTGATGACCTGATATTCTTTTGTTTAGCGATCCCTTTCTGATTTCAATGTCATAATTTTTTTTTTCAATCTTCAAGATAAAGTAATGCACAATATCAGGATGATATAATAAGATAACAGGTTGTGAATATCATTAAAATTGTAGAATATGAACCTGTAAAGGACGTTAAACATAAAGAAGTTCTGATAGAGACATTAAACTGAGCTTTTTGATCAAAGTTCATTGGTGACATTTTAGCAAAGGTTCCAAAGATAACCTAAAATCGATCTTAAATTTTTCCAAGTAACTTTGGTGCATAAATCAAAGGTAAAATCTGTACAAACTAGACTAAGTTCTCTAAAGTGCGTCCAGTGAACTATAATGAAGAAGATGACATTTTTGAAGCATGTACATTATTATTTTTCCTCGATACGGATCTGATTTCATTTTGACCTCTTGAAGAATTTGAATGCATCATTTTAGAAGATTTTATTAGATTCTGAAAATTCAATAACTGTCCAGTTGTAGAACACATAACACCACAGGCAGGTTCTAATGGAATATTATTATAGAAATCTCCTTCTTCAAACTGTTGTGTTGTTAGAATATATTTCACTATACCAAGCCATGATGTTGGAAATCCAAAATATATAATCTAATAAAATTTACAATTTGAAGAGCTAAAATAGGTGTGCAAAATATTTGAACAAAATACTTTGGGGGATCAAAGGTTATGCGTAACTGAGATTATTCGGTCCTTAATTTAAGATAACATTAAAATCTTATCGCGGTGATTAAACGTATTATATACTTACATGTAGATACAGGGGTGTAGAACCCTCTGGAATAAATAGTTTAGCCGAGGGCCCGATCTATGGGCTATAATTTGAATCCTATAAGGTATCACTTTTTAATGATCCAGAGGTGAGAAAAAGATTTTTAAAAAAGGTTATACTATCAGTATGCACTGGTTCTAATTGACAAATTAAAGCATGTCACAAAATTGTCTTTGTAAGAAGGATATGGAAATAACGAACAGTATTCAATCTCAACGTCCATTAAACAAATATACAAAATAAGAGCAGAGCAAACACGGACCTCCGAAACATCAGAGGTGGGATCAGGTGCCATGGAGGAGTGAGCATCCCCTGCCGACCGGTCACACCCGCCGTGTGCTCGTTGTCATAATCAGGAAATAACGGAAAAAATCCGTGGTCAATTCAGTGTATAAATAATGGACTAACAATTGGTATGAAAAACGTCAGTCAGCATTTCATTCAATGATAAATTGTATTTGCTGACAAGGTCATTGTATCAACCATAGAATTTACGAAATGATGACTTTAAACGAGACTGTTGATATTCTTGTTTCATCAACTTGCTTGTCAATAATTTACCTCGTTTAAGAAATTGTTCATACGTAGAGCATGCTCTTGCGTATCGAATCAACTGAGATATAAATACTCCGTATGCAGGTGATGAAGGTATATTGCTGCATAAGTAAGGGAAGTTGACGATAGAAAAATTAAAATCATCACGTTTATCATATAGCTTGGTTATTAGATTACCATTAGTGTCTTTTTCAAGTAAAATATCCAAGTATGAAGCAGAAGTGTCGGACTCTGTGGTATCTTTTATCTCAAGCTCACCAGGATATATCGTGTCGACGTAGGAATGGAAATTATCATTATTAATTGACAATACGTCGTCGATATATCTAAATGTCGAGTTGAAGGCCACAGCAAGTGTTTTCTTCTTTTCACGCATAAGATTTTGCATAAATTCTGCTTCATATGAATATAAAAATAAGTCTGCTAATAACGGAGCGCAATTTGTACCCATGGGAATTCCAATAGATTGTTGGAATACCTGGTCTCCAAAAACCACATAGATATTGTCAATCAGAAACTCAAGCATCTTCTTGATGTCAACTTCAGAGTACTTATGTGTGCAATCAGAATCTGTTTTAACAAAATAATTTTTCAAATGACCAATGACGAGGTAAGTAAACTTACGAGTTCCATTTTTGTTGAAGAAGCAGCTGTCAATGATATCAAAAAGCCTGGATTTTAATTTGTCGTGGGGAATTGTTTTGTATAAAGTTGGAAAGTCGTAGGTTTTTATGCTGTTGATTTTTGTAAAGTCTTGTGATTTCAAATTGTCCAAAAGTTCTTTAGAATTTTTAAGTATCCACATCTGATTTACACCACTTCTTGAATATATAGTTGTACAGTACTCTTAAAGTTTTTCCTTCACTACTGTCAATATTTTAGTGAGAAGTAACGAAAGAGGCTTGGTTGAACATTTACTGGAACCTGCAATGTAACTTTGTTTGTAAGGATTCTTATGAAGTTTCGGAATCCAATATATATAAGACATTATTTTAATTGTATTTTTAAAAAACGGGGATTTAGTCCAACGAGTTCTATTTGAATAATACCCACTAAGTTTCCTTTGTTAGGAAAAAAAAGTTATATATCAGTTCTGATCTTCTGTAAATTTTCCCTTTTAATTTTTTTCTTCAAAGTCATGAAACACCAACATTTTGTTTAGTGGAAGAAGCTTTTTATTATCTTTACCGTTGCTTGAATAAAAGAATATTACGAAGGCATAAATCAGGGTTTAGTAAATGCTTTTTAAAACTGAGCATCATTATGTCGTATTCGTGCTGGTTTGTTTCATAGAAATTGTTAGGATTTTGTTTTCATTCTGAATTTGACTACAGAATGTTCTGTCTAATATCAATCTTTACAATCGAGTTTGACTAGTCTACAGTAGATGCTTACTCTTCCTGGGCAGCCGATTATGTACCTTATTTATTTTCTCATATCAGATTGTATTGTTTACAAAATTTTTGAAATCGACAAATGTGAACTTAAGTATTTTTTATCCTTTTTTTATTTTTTAACTATATACTTCTCTGAAGAAGCTCATTTAGGTTGATTTGTCAGTCATATTGGTTTCTCACAGAACACACGTCAGAAAACATATTTTCCATGACCTGGTGATTCTCGCGATGCTTTTCCCGCGCACATGCGCAGATGCAGGATAAACGTCAGTCCTTTATAAATATTCATAAGAATATCGTGTTCTTTTCCCGACAAGTACTTTGTTTATACTGAATAATATTTCGTCGAATTTGCAAGAATGCTTCATTTTTGATAGCTTATCATACTTGAGAAATTTTAGTTCGGTTTCAGCTTTGTAAAAAAAATACCGTTTAACACGGCATACATATCTTTAAAAAAAGAAAAAAATTTCAATTGCATTTTATCCAAAATAGTAACGATTATTTATGAAATACCTTGATATCATTTCAAAGCATTTAAGAGTAGATTTGTATTTATCAAGAGAAATTTTCAAAAAGTTGCATTTCCTAAGTAGGAATTAATCATTAAAGTTTTTCATCGAGGTCTATGAAAAGACAAGTAAGTTTATGAAATAAAAGAAAAATGCGATGAATATAAATAAATTCTGTGGTGAAAAAATGTATTTAATTTGATAATTAGGAAGAGAAAAACATGGTGAAATTTTTTTTTCACTTTGCAGATAGATTGAATTTCATTAGAATTAATTTTAATTGATTAAAACCAAAAGGAGATACCTCTTCTAGGACAGGATAAGGTTTTAATTTAGAACATGCTCAAATCTTGAATACTGATGTTAAAAGATGGAAATTATTTCTAAATATAGGGAGTGTTCACACATACATATATATTATGAATACAATTCAATAAAAGCTAAGGCTAATATAGGTCGAAAACCTCAACTGCTGCTTCGTTATATTGCGCCTTGTTCCAGAAATTATGACCCGTATTAAGACGTCAACATATCCTAGCGAAGAGCTTCAAAACCATAGTTCCACGCTCAGTACAATTTGGCATTGGAGGATATTTGTAGGTTAAACGCCAAGGTCAAGATTAAAGGGTCAAAGGTCCTGGTTTCCAATAAAATAACTTCTCACAAGAATAAAAAATATGAAGTATGAAAGTCCTATCTTTTACCGTTCGAAAGTTATGGTCAAAGTTAAAGTTTTTTCATACGTACGGAAAGTAAATCTCCATGGTCAAAAGGGTAAAGTTGTTGATATTCAATGAAAGGTCTTGTTAAAAAGAAGATATGTGTAAAATATGAAAGTCCAAGTATTAACTATTCAATATTTATGGCCAAAGTAAAAGTTTCGAATTTTTGTGTAAAATATTGTCAAATTTCAAGGTCAAGGTCAAAAGATCAAATTTGATGGTACCTAAAGAAAGGTCTTATCAAAAGGAATACACACGTGAAATATGAAAGTCTCCACTAAATCAAAAGTTATGGACAAGGTTAAAGTTTTTGTGATGGACGGACAGACGGACGGCTGGACGCACGGACGGACGGACAAATGAGATTTAATGTCCCCTAGCTTTAGCGAAAGCGGGGACAATAATGGAATGGAAGAAATATTTTCTCAAGTTTTAAATAAACTGTGTATAGTATGCAGACATATTGTATACTGTGGCGTCTGGTTATGTTCGCAGGGAAACTTACACAAACTTACAAACAGAGACAATAACTTACACAAACTTACAAACAGAGATAATAATCCTCTATACCAACATTTTTAACTCTTTGGCCTCGACCTTGGACCTTGACCTTCATTCATAAACTTTCGCAGCACAGTTAAGGTTACAAATGGAAATATCGGCGATCTTTTTTAGATAAAATACATACTTTATTAGAATGGTCGATTCTTTTAGGACTTCACTAATATAAAAAAATGAAATGTTGGGGACATTTAGATTTTTTAAGCTTGTCACGTGATGTCGAAGTCACGTGACTTTACCAATTATACTTGCAGTTTACAGGTTCAATATAAATTTCAATATTCCAAGTGCTTAACCAAGTTAAAAATCTTAATTTAATTTATAACCTTTTCAACACTATAAGTAGTTTGTGAAAAGTGCTGTGAACCTATATAGATTCCCTTTTTTAATTGCTAAAATTTAATTTGTTGGACGTCAGGTTGAATATTTTGATGGTCAACTACATTAAATATATAGCTCTATAATTAATTTATTTGCAAGATTTCAGGAATTTCGCAGCATTTTTCAAATACCTTTGTGCTTCTTGAGTTTATGTGTAAAAACTAGGAAAAGATACATCGAGGGTATGCCCTTTCAATAAATCGAATTATTAGGGCCCTTCCATTACTTTTTCAATGAATCTGCATACAAACACACGACAACATCGCTTGTCTAGCGAATGTATGTACAGTTTATAAATTAAATACTAAAATAGACACAGCATCCAAGTTATCGGCCTTTCATTTAACTTTAAATAAAATTTTATTTGAGAACAATAGACATTTTTCATTTTACAAAGTGTGATTTTATCAGCCTCTCACTGTGTACAAACTGCGTCATTTTTGCAAGATGACGTCACTTTGACAAGTGCCTTGCGATCGGTGCATCGCTTATATACTGTTGTGTGGAATTTAACATAAGACAAAACTGCCTGTAATAGTAAGTTTGTATGTAGTATACAGATGTCCAGTGTTTGAAATAGCAAATAATTTCATTTTGTAGTATTTTGAAGACCTTGTATTATGTGTGACGTCATAGTAAACATTTACCGTACAAATTAGGCTCTGCCACCTTACAGTAACGCCCCGTTGGGATCCGGGTTAGCATAGATCATTAGTACGACCTTTCTTATCGTAAAAGGTGACTAAATGCGGCGGTCCTTCGGATGAGACCGTATAAACCGAGCCCCGTGTCACAGCAGGTGTGGCACGATAAAGATCACGCCCTGCTCAAAGGCCTTAATTGCCGAGCATAGGCCTAAACTTGCAGCCTTTCACCGGCAATTATGACGTCTCCATATCAATGAAATATTCTGGAGAGGGACGTTAAAAAGGTGTACAATCCAATCCCAGGGGCGTAGCAACAGGGGGGCCAGGGGGGGGGTCTGCCCCCCCCCCCCCCCACTTTTTTTTCCCAACCCTACTTATACTATAGGAAATGTTAATTAAAAGCCTGGTTGGCCCCCTCACTTTTTAGACTTTAAGCGATGTACCGAAAATGTAGCATTGAAATTGGTACTAAAAGTAGTTTACCCCCCCCCCCCCCCCCCCCACGAAGTAGGAATTTGGACTTTGGGTAATTTTTTTCCCGCTTTTTTTTTTTTTTTTTTTTTTTTTGCTTGTCAACTTTTTCAGGTAAGTAAAAAAAAATTCTCTGGCTGGCCCCCCCCCCACTTTCAAAAACGATGCTACGCCACTGAATCCTTACTGTAACCTTAACTGTGCCGCGTTGTTCATAACTTTTGAATGAATGATTCTAAAATATGCAAATTTCACCGTGAATTTCTTCTTGAATCACTTTTTGTACTTTTAATTTAGGCTCATTGACCTCGATACGTTTTGACCTTCCTTCGAAAATCTTTTTAATATAATTTTGGTGCTCTTATGGCTTTTATATTTCAAAGGTTAATTTTTTGTGACAAGACCTTTCTTTGAGCATCAATGATGATGTTTTCTTTCTCTTAACCTCAAGTTTTACTGGCAAATGACATTCTAATTTGTTAATAAGGAGTTATACGAAAGCATCATTGTTTCACACTTAAATCTTTTTTTACACCAGACCCTGAATAAAATCTTTTACTTGGACTTCAAGTATAAAAATGAAGTCTATATTTTTTGTAAAATATATTTCAGTGCCTATAAACCGCATAACAGGGATTGACCTAATTCTAACATATACTTAACCAGTAAATCCTTTTTTAAAGATGTAGTCTCATAATTTTAAAGTTATGTGCAAAAATTGAGTGACACGCGATTAGATATAAGACTACATCTTTTGAAAAAAAATCAATATCTCTTTTTTCATTCTTAACCCCTTGTCTAATTTGACAAATTCGATTTTTGATTATTATTTTAAAGTATATGTGCTATATCTCAGGTACCAGTAAGTTACAATGAAATGAAGTTTGATTTTTTGATTTTTGCTGATGGCAATTGCATGGTATTGAACCTTTTTGACGTCAAAATTGATGCATCTAATAACATTTTGACTGTATAATGGTGTTTTATGAGGTAAAGCCAAATGTTTCACAATAAAGTAATATCCATCTTAATTATCCCTTCACAAACCTTAATATGGCAGCATAAGAAAATAAAGAAAGAAGTGTTTCTAAATTCATTACAACACATACATGTATATTATGCATCATTTAATTCATACATTTCGTAGAGAAAAATACAATAATTTGTTGCTTTAGAGAAAATTACACCCTCATCCACAATCCCTTTACTGAAAACATATTTGTTTACAAGTAACTTGATGTCTAACATTATTTAAAAAGCAATCAATCAAAAATTTAAAGATTTATTATACTTCTGTTAAAATGTTTCCTATATAAAGTTCAGAGGGTAAAATAACCATTCCTCATAGTCTGAAAATTTCCCCCCATAGAAAGCTATACCCCCGGGGTATAGTTTTTGCCACCCACACCTCGGAAAATTTTCATGCAATTTTTGACGCCAATTTTAATTTCCAGCGTTAAATCCATAGCCGTATGATGTCATAAGGACTTCAGTAGCATTGTGACGTCATCAGGATTTCAGCTCATTCTTGCAGTATTATCTAACACCAAAGTAAATTCAAACCTAAGAAACTAAAATATGCATCAGTATAATAAAACTCTTATCCACTGGCTGTGAGTGAGTTAGCTCTTTTATCAAACCCTTGGCAAGCCCTCGGGGAATAGTCCCTGTCGCGGGTTTGATAAAAGAGCTATCCCACTCACAACCATTGGATAAGTGTATAATATTTCAAATCTTTTCATCGTTTCCTTTATCATAAGGAATCATGTGGAGATAAAAAAAAAAACAGTATTCAACCTCAAAGTCCATAAAACAGTACAAAATAGAAGCAGAACAAACACGGACCTCAAAAACAGCAGAAGTGGGATCAGGTGCCATGGAGGAGTGATCATCCCCTATTGACCCATTACGCAAGCTGTGTGCACCTTGTCATGATCGGGAAATTACGGAAAAATTTGTCGTCAATTATGTGTATGAATGATAAATAATCTGATTGATTGGTGGTCTTTAATCTGTAAAAAAAAAAGGATTGAAGATAATGCCTGTCAAAATCTATTTCTTATATTACTTTTTTTAGTTTGTAATGTTCATGGGAATACCAAAATAAAAATACTGGGTATTGAAATTTAATGAATTATTTACTTAATGGCGTTTGATTAACATTTTGATTTCCCTGACAGATGGTCCGTCCCATTCTGTAGGTTTCCACCAGTATGGCGTGGACCAGGCATTGTTGACTTTGGCCCAGGTACAGTCATTATACCACCACCCCCTCCACCTCCGTATACAGTAGCACAGTTAGCACCAGTCAATCTGTCATTGTCCCTGTCTGAGGTCGAGAAGTACATCCCAGACAGATTTCTGTAAGAACTCCCGGTTTCTAACATAACGTCACCTGTAGAATCATAGAAAAATATACCACAGTGTTAACTGATTTATATCACATTTCTCTTCTGAATACTCAGATATGTCTAAGATTAACGATGCCTTATGATGTAAAGACAAACACCTAATGCAATACACAGAGAAATTCATTTTGCATCCTTTCTCGCATAACAAAAAATTCCAGGCTTGTTACACCTAAATAATGATAAACAAAAAAGGGGGATAAAGGTCATTAGAAATATTAGAAAAAATAGGTTAATACCCGGATTTAGGGTATCTTTCAGAATGGTCTAACTGTTTATCTATAAAAAGTTGTTTTCAGCCCTGCCATAAAATGAGTATTGGTTCTGAGATGTAGAATACATAGAGGTCACAGAGAGGTCAGAAGATAGGTATATTTTCGAATTTTCTCATTTTTTGCAAATTTTTATTGATTTTACAGCATATTTTGTTTCAGAAAACATAGAGCTCAAGCTTGCTTATCTGCCAAATATAAATATTTCATACACTAGTATCAGATGCAGTTTATGTGTAAAAATCTTAGATAGGCAAGCTTGTGCTCTATCTTTTCCGAAGAGAAAAAAATCTTTGTACAGGGTAATTTTAGCCCCATGTTATTTTGGCCCTTTTGAACTTGTGAACAATTTTGTCCCATTTAAAATTCGCCCAGTCATAGTTCTGTTTTAAAAAATATGAGGGATGATTTGAATTCGCCCAATCAAGGAGAGGAAAAAACGGGGGCGAAAATTTCCCTGTTTATAGTATCTCAATCATAAAAAAATTTAATCAGAAGTGAAGAAATTCTGCAAAATGATTACAAGGTAAGAAGTGAGTTTACTATTACAAATGCTTTAAGATATAAGATTTTCATTAACATAGAATAGGTATTTTAACAAGTAAAATGCGTCAATATAATTTGAACTTTGCTGTCTAAATTCAACTATGTTCGGATCAAATAATTTTCTTTGAACATTAAGCTTTTATTTGAATGTCAGCAATAAATATATATATAATGTGCTACACACTTCCTATTCCGTAGTAGTTCACAATGTGAATTATTGAAAATCACAAAAGAAACCCAGGTTAAACTACAATGGCGGATCAAAAGGTCGTTACTGAATATGGTGATTATGAATAATTTTACATATTTTTCTATGGTTTAAAATATACAATTCAAAAGTTCCACGTAAAATTCCATGTAAAATTTAATTTCATCGGACTTCGGGAAAAGTAAAATCAAAAGACGTTCACAGAATATTATACTTTTTTTAACCAGTTAATCTTTTTATGCAATGAAGAATATATGATGGTATACTTTACTTGAATTTCACTTTTAAGATCATAGCTTAAATACAGTTACCTAATGTTCTCGTGGCAGGTCCTGTAAGAAAGAGTTGATATTTTCCTGCTTCGTCGGAGACAGAAAATCGGTCGTACATTTCATACAGAGTTGTACCATTCTGGAGAGTGATAGACACATACAGGGATGAGGTGTGTTCTTTTGTTAATTGATGGATTACGTCATTTCCTGTATTTAGACATATTAAAATTCAACTTTTAACCCTATTACAATACAATAATTCTATTTTCTATATGAATATACGTTAATGAAAAATCTGAATTTTTTTTCCTTTGCTGTAGACATTCATGTTAATCGTGGTTTCATTAAGACCATGCCAATAAGTGATTTTAACCTCTTTTTTCATTTTTTTTTCAATTCAACACTATATATAAGTGAATAAAGTCAAAAATAGTATACTGTCTTAAACTCAGATGTTTCTTTGAAACTCAGTTTTTCATCTGCCACAGTGAAGACATATTGTTAAATTATGAAGCGGTTGAAAGTAAAAGAGATAAACACTTACCAATCCATCCCTCCTTATCTGGGTTCCCAAAACGATTTTTATATTTCGTCCAGGTCCTGTTAAACCTTAGGGACCCATTGACACGTTTTTGGATTCCCTTTTAAAGTTAACATGTATAGCAATACAGATCATTATAATTAACAATTTGATGATCCATAATTTACTTTAAAAAAAAGGATTCAATTTTTTTCATCCTTAATTCGTTTCAACACCATAGTCACTGAGTACAAATTCTATAATGTACACTAAGAGTAGAGTAAACTACATACGGTCCATCCCCCATCCATTATCTCCATGTCACAAAATACCCTGACAGCACGGGAGCGGATCCCAAAAGGATAAATTTCATACACCCCTGTACTTCTGCGACCATTATCATGCAGGTCTTTACAGTCCTTGGGAGTAAAAAATATGAGGGATGATTTGAAATCGCCCCGTGTTAAATTCGCCCAATCAAGGAGACAGAGAAAGGGGAAACACGGGTGCGAAAATTTTCCTGTTTACAGTATCTCAAACATAATAATATTCAACCAGAAGTGAGGAAATTCTGCAAAATAATTACAAGGTAAGAAGTGAGTTCACTGTTACAAATGCTTTAAGATATCAGATTTTCATAAACAAAGAATAGGCATTTTAACAAGTAAAATGCGTTTATATAATATGAACTTGGTTTAAACTTGATGTTTAAAATCGACTATGTTTGGATCAAATAATTTTCTTTGAACATCAAGCTTTTATTTGAATGTCAGCAATAAATATATATAACGTGCTACACACTTCCTATTCTGGTGTAGTTTAAAATGTGAATTATTGAAAATTACAAAAGAAACCCAGGTTAAACTACAATGGCGGATCAAAAGGTCGTTACTGAATATGCTAATTATGAATAATTTAACATACTTTTCTATGGTTTAAAATATACAATTTAAAAATTCTACCAATGTAAAATTTAATTTCATCGGACTTCGGGAGAAGTAAAATCGTGGAATCAAAAGACGTTCACAGAATATTATAATTTTATTTAACCAGTTGATTTTTTTATGCAATGAAGAATATGATGGTATACTTGACTTGAATTTCACTTTTAAGATCATAGCTTAAATACAGTTACCTAATGTTCCCGTGGCAGGTCCTGCAAGAAAGAGTTGATATTTTCCTGCTTCGTCGGAGACAGAGAATTGGTCGTACATTTCATACAGTGTTGTACCATTCTGGAGAGTGATGGACACATACAGGGATGACGGGTGTTCTTTTGTTAATTGATGGATTATGTCATTTCCTGTATTTAGACATATTAAAATTCAACTTTAAACCCTATTACAATACAATAATTCTATTTTCTGTATGAACATACGTTAATGAAAATCTTATTACTTTCCTTGCTGTAGACATTGATGCTAATTGTGGGTTCATTAAGACCGTGTCATCAAGTGACTTGTAACTCTTTTTCATTATTTTCCAATTCAACACTATATATAAGTGAATATAGTCAAAAAATATTCTATTGTCTTAAACTCAGATTTTTCTTTGAAACTCTTTCACTTTTTCATCTGCCACAGTGAAGACATATACCTGGTATTGTTAAATTCGGAAGCGGTTGAAAGTAAAAGATATTAACTCTTACCAGTCCAGACTTCCTTATCTGGGTCACCAAAACCATTTTTATATTCCGTCCAGGTCCTGTTAAACCTTAGGGACCCATTGACACGTTTTTGGATTGCCTTTTAAAGATAACATGTATATCAATACAGATCATTATAATTAACAATTGTATGATTAATATGTTAACTTAAATAAAATATTATTTTTGTCATCCTTTATTTTTTTTTTAAACAACACAGCCACTGAGTACAAATTCTATAATGTACACTAAGAGTAGAGTAAACTACATACGGTCCATCCCCCATCCATTATCTCCATGTCGCAAAATACCCTAACAGCACTGGAGCCGATCCCAAAAGGATAAATTTCATACACCCCTGTATTACTGTGACCATTATCACGCAGGTCTTTACAGTCCTTAGGAGGAACTACGACAGACGAAGCAAAATAATGGAATCATATACGAGGGTTGTCCCGTAAAATCGTGGACAAGTTGTCTAGTATGAAAAATAAACATCACTGCGTTCTGAAATTTTCACTATTATTTAGTACATATTTTAGTAATATACACAGCAAATTTCAGATAAATATATGCATAAATAAACAAATTATGAGATATTATGCCATGTATTATATCACCTTACGGCGCATGGATTATAACGTCAAAGTGTCTTAAACAGCGTCACATTTTATTTTTGCTGAACATGAAGTTGGATGAGTCCGACTTTAATTAAGAAATTTCATTGAAACACATTCTTTAGTCTCCATAAACAGTCGAAGAACCAATTGGCACCCTCATGCGATCTTCTGAATATTTATTAGTAAGTTATGGACAATATTCTCACCACCATTCAACTAACAGAAAATCTCATATCGGCTGTCTACTGTGACAGCGTCTTTTGCTATTAAATAAGGAGTTTGTCCGTATGTTTTGTACTCCCCAGGGACTCGACCAAAAAGACTTCGCTAATAAAACTCCTCTTTCATTTGTATACTAAAGATATTGTGATATTTTTATAATTTTTTTTCTTCTTTTTTTTCTATGGTCATTTTATGTCCCTAAAGGTGTCATTACAACATCGAATTAAAACTGAACTGTTCTCCGGTGCGCCGTAACGTCATAAAACGTCGCCATTTTTCGTGTGTTGTGTTTAACACTTTCCCATTTCGAATGCTCGAGAAACTGCCAAAAATCAACCAAATGCCTTAAAATTTTTAAAAAGACTTCAAAATTGATTGTGGAATTGAATGAGGATAATTTTAATCTAAATCTTATGTATTTAAAACTTTTATTTTGAATTCAAACTTGTGTATTCTTTAATAAAACCTTGGTTTTTTGACCGTGCGCCATAGGACACTACCCCGTGCACATTCAAGCATAATAAAATCTTTATTTTTGAGTATATTTTATCAAAATAATTATCATGCATTTAAATATGATAAATAAACAATTACTGAAATTTTCAGCCAAGTGCGCCCATACTTTATCAAGAAAAACCCTTTGTCCACGATTTTACGGGACAACCCTCGTAATTTATATAAATACAGGTAGAAAGACATTAAACATTATACCTGGAAATGGATTATGTTTAAGAGTCCCTCATTACCTAAAATCATTTTTTATTGAAAGATGTTTCTAATATTTTAGATTATTTCTTTAGCAAAAATTTTACAGGCAAAAGAGAATGCTTAGTAGTCCATGGCGTATTGTTTTCAGTATAGTTACTAGCTTTCATTGAAGAGCATTCTTGTTTATTCTTTTAGTCAAGAAAAACCATTCTCTAATGATTACGAATAATGCAATGTTATTAACGTAAAATGAATTTTATTTTTGTATTGTTTCACCGTGTGAGCTATAATTTTTTTTGCATGCCCTTAACAGTGAAAATTTAACATCTTTATCAAAGATTTTACCAACGGTAAGTAAAATAAATTCTAAATCAGTTCAAATTCAGTTTTCAATCGTAATAAAATAATTAGAAGAAAATAACTAAATGTACAAGACTATTTGTTAATGATGTTCACCGATAAAAAATAATGATGTTTATGTGATTTGTGGCAAACAAAATAAAAAATAACAGTTAATACATACAGACATGTGAGTAGTATCTCCACCTGACCTCATTAGACACGTCAGAGGAGAAAATCTTCTTGTGGGTACGACATTTCTCCATCTTGGGATTAAATCCATAGAATCTACACTTCTCTTGGCATCGTGCTGCACACTCTATAACTGATGTAGATTTGTGCTCACCTAAAAGTACTTCATTTGATTTCTTATCATCCATTTCCAGTTTCGCGGTATATTTACGCGAAATAATGGTACACTGAGACATGGCAAAGAAGATAAAACTTAAACAGATAGCCCAGAGAGCGCCCATATCGTAATTTGTTTTTGAATGATACTTGCTGCGTTACTGTGGACCTGTATGAAATTGTCATATGGAATACCAAACGCCAGATATAAATAGGAAAACATACACCAGCTGCTAAAGAGTGATTGGCTAATTGTTACGTACCCCGTATGTTTCATTTATTAAAATATTGATTTGTTAAATATGATATTAATTACTATACATCTTTAGTTCGGAATTTCAAAATTTTAAAACGAAAGTTCTTATTAAGGCATAGTCTATGTCAGTGTTATATGTTTCTGAATAAGGTGTCCTTAAATAAACGAACTTTGATTTTTTTTTTTTCGTTCATTTTTCTTTTCCTAGGAAAATTAAAATTTAGACATTCAAAGGTAAAAAAAACCCACAAATGTTTGATTCGACATTAATATATATCTGTTTGTGCTTCTAAGCCTTTAAAACAGTCAGCAACAACTTTTGTATTTGATTTAATTAAGATTTGAAAACATTGACAGATATTTAAAAAATTGCGAAGATAACAAACAATGGTCGATGTAAAGAAAAAACTTTAAAGTATACAAATCTATTATAAGGGTATAAACATGGACCCCCGAAAACTAATAGATAGTAACAGCTGTAAAAGGGTAATGATTTTCAGACTTTTTTTTCTATTTTATCAATAGTTACACTAAATAAAGAAGTAATTTTCAGACTTCTGTATTTATTAGTGATCCTTCGATATTGACGATGACTATGATAAGAACTGGTTCTTTGTTTTGTCATCTTTTATGCTGGCTGTGTATATTTTATCAGTTTTAGTTGAAATAAGGTAGTTTTCAGACATCTTTAATTCACCAGTCTCTAATTTATTATTAGTAAATATAAAAAGGTAGTATGTTTTAGACTTCTGAACTAAAATATCAATAATAGCTGTATTAAAATTCAGGCTTTCTGATATCATTGACAGCTGCTTCTTCAATAAAAATGGAACTCGTAAATTTACTTACCTCGTCATTGGTCATTTGCAAAATTATTTTGTTAAAACAGGTTCTGATTGCACACATAAGTACTCTGAAGTTGACATCAAGAAGATGCTTGAGTTTCTGATTGACAATATCTATGTGGTTTTTGGAGACCATGTATTCCAACAATCTATTGGAATTCCATGGGTACATATTGTGCTCCCTTATTAGCAGGCTTATTTTCATATTCATATGAAGCAGAATTTATGCAAAATCTTATTCGTGAAAAAAGAAAACACTTGCTGTGGCCTTCAACTCGACATTTAGATATATCGACGACGTATTGTCAATTAACAATGGTAATTTCCATTCCTATGTCGATACGATATATCCTGGTGAGCTTGAGATAAAAGATACCACAGAGTCTGACACTTCTGTTTCATACTTGGACATTTTACTTGAAAAAGACGCTAATGGAAATCTACAAAACTATATGATAAACGTGATGATTTTAACTTTTCTATCGTGAACTTCCCTTTATTATGCAGCAATATACCTTCATCACCTGCATACGGAGTATATATATCTCAATTGATTTGATACGCAAGAGCATGCTCTACGTCTGAAACCAGATAAATTATTGACAAGCAAGTTGATGAATCAAGAATATCAGCAGTCTCGTTTAAAGTCATCATTTCGTAAGTTCTATTGTCGATACAATGACCTTGTCAGCAAATACAATATATCATTGAGTCAAATGCTGACTGACGTTTTTCATACTAATTGTTAGTCGATTATTTATACACTGAATTGACGACGGATTTTTTCCGTTATTTTCTGATCTTGACAAGGAGCACACGGCGGGTGGGACCGGTCGGCAGGGGATGCTCACTCCTTCATGGCACTTGATCCCACCTCTGTTGTTTCGGGTGTCCGTGTTTGCTGTGCTCTTATTTTGTATTGTTTTATGGACTTTGAGATTGAATATTGTTCGTTATCTCCATATCCTTCTGTAAGAAGGGGGTAGTTTTCAGTCTACTCTATTCTGTCAGTAATAGATTTAAAAAGGAAGTAATTTTTCTAGATTTAGCTGTAAAAAGGTAGTATTTTTCAGACATTGTTCAATTTGATAATTAGTAATAGTAATCAAAGAAATAATTTTTAATTAGTAATAGGTGAAAAAAGTAATAATTTTTAGATTTAACTATTTCATTAGATGAAAAAAGGAAAGTAGAATTTATACTTCTATAATTAATTAGTAGTAAGTGTAAAAATGTAGTATTTTTCAGACTTTCTTGTAATAGCTGTAAAAAGGGTAGCATTTTTAGACATTCTTCTTATTTTATCAGTAGCCTAGTAGTTTTAGTCAAAGTAGTTATTTAAAGACCTCTCTCCAGTTTCAACACTAGCACCAAAAAACTTTCCTTACTACTGTTTAGTTAATTTAATTCAATTTAATAAGAAGAAAAAAATTCCTGTGATTTACAGTTGTTTACGATAAATACTGCATCACTAGTATTTTAACTGTATGCATAATAAATTAGTTTTCTTTTGTACAAAAATAAAAATTTAATGTTATTGTTTCCTCCTACGTATTTTGTAATTGTCTTCTAGTGAAAAAGTTCTATTGTTTGACTTCAACAACAACATTACTTGCGCAAGTATTGATGTAATTAAACTGTTTTCTAGTGAATAATTTAAATTGTTCGACCTCAACAATCACATAATTCCCTGAATTGATATTTTAAAAATATTAAACCCCCAATGAATCAATACTCAAAGCATTAAGATCAAATGCAGTTAATAAAATAAACATTTAGAAATTGGTTACAAAGGTGATTCTGCAATATCATTGAAAAAAAGAATAATACAATTAAAGTCAACTTTTTTTCAAATTACTTTGAGCTAATACTATTCTTTAATTTCATTCTTAACGGGTATGGTATCAACTAGAATGAGCAATTAAGAAATTGACTTTGCTTTGCTCTCTTCTTTCAAAGTTTTCCTTACTTTTAACAGTTGTTACCTATTTTTATTGACTAAGGTCATTCTCGGACGCGATTCGAATAAACGCTCTACTGACTGAACTACCGTGACTGTTTTGTCCATTGCATAAGTTTAAGAATATATTCTGCTTCATATAAATTCAAAAACAGATGTACTAAAAAATTGGCGCATTCAGTACCCTTGTAAATTTCGACAGAATTTAAATATGAAGTAGTATCTTCCCAGCAGGCACACAACATTGAATGACACTTTGAATCAACGTTGATTATATATGTTGATTTAACGTTCAGTTTATGTAAGATTTTTAAAAAATGAGTTCAACGTTGAAATCTTAACGTTGAATCAATGTTGATTAGACATTGAATAAACTATGAACAAACTTCCTAATTGAGACCTCTGAATAGTCAATTTGATTATATCTATCATATGATGGAAACATTACTTTCTATTTGTTTTGCCAATTTTTTTTTTTGTAATTGTTTTACTTCATTTAAGGAATAAATGTCTTATTTTTCGATTTCATGATGTGATCAATAGATTGGGTTGCGTGATAATTTGCATAAAATTATCACGCAAGCCAATTGATTGCTCATCGTCATGAAATTGAAAAATCTTACAGTTATTCCTTAAATATACGAGGGGTGATCAAAAAGTTCGCAAACAAATTGAATAACTTCCATAAAACAAATAAAATTAGGTTTCAGTGTTCATTATTTTTTAAAGTAGCCCTCTCTGATTTTAATGCATATCTGCCACCGTTCTGCCCATGCGCGAATCACGTGATCCAGGCGGTCACGTGACATGCTCTGAAGCAGTCATAGAGGCATAATTATTTTTCTGAGTCTTATATTTCTTACCATGCAAATTCATTTTAATAACAAGAACAGTTCATTTGTCAGACATGACCAAATCTCCAAAACACGATGGTACGACAAGGATATATTTTTCAGAATAAAACATGGTGACCATTACAACCCGAGTCCTCTTCCTCTGTCTTAGGAACGTCGTTTATCCAATATGGATATAGTTGTGGGGGACTTCTTTTTATCATCTTTCAAATGTTTGAAGTTTAAATTAAACGATATTTTATGGATTTAATAATGATATTATTGTTAAGATATTCAACTATTTTTCTAGCTCTAACTATGCAATCTTTCATAACGATTTGCCTAACAAAGGACACACCTCTTCCTCAACTTGCATTTGCTGGGCTACAAAACAAACGTTATTTTTGACCATCTGCCTCCCTCCACTAAAATAATCAATCTGTCACAAGTGGCATTGTGTCAATGTTTTATATTAGCTTATTGTACAGGTATTGGTAAGAGTTATCGTTTATTTCATTTACGCTTTTTTGGTCACTGAGTTGTATTTGTTCTATTTTTATCAACGTATACTCGTCGAACCCGTTTGAGTAGTTTGGTCAGTTATTTAAACTGGGTGTTGGCTAGTGTTCGTCAGATGAGGTCTGGACGCCGTGAGTTATACTTTACCCATGCTCTTGGTGATCTTGGGTGTGCCTTTTATGTTACCCATGCTGTGTGAACTTGGGTGTGTTCTGTAGCCCATGCTGTGTGAACTTGGGTGTGTTTTAGCTGTTTCCCTGCTGTGTAATCTTGGGATTCAGGGATGTTTGTAGCGGCGTTGAGAGCAAGACCTGGGGGCCGACAGTATGGTTTTTATGTATAAAATGCCACAGCTCAGTAAGTTTTTACACTTTACAATATTTTTGTTGTTAGCCTTAAAGAGCAATTTTCTATGTCTATGTAAAACTGTTAGCAATATAGCGAGAATGTATATATTTACGCTCTAATTCATTTACTTGTTAAACGGCAAAAATACATGTTTTCTTTTGTAATTTGTTTGTAAAATCTAGTATTTTGAACAGATAAGTGTTTTGAATATTTTATTAGAAAATCCTATGAAAATTGTAGGTGACCAAAATTGTATATTAGCTTTATTGGGACGGGAGGATTTGTTTACGTCGTAAGGCTACTTAGGATATGGTGGACCGGACGGGACACTATGGTGGACAACAGGGACAATATGGTGGACCATGGACGTGGTGTGTGAAGTGTGAATCCGTCCAGTGATGATCATGATTGAACTTTTGGCTGTTTTCATGTTTATTGTACATATGTAGATAAATTTATTGTTAATTTTTATAAATCTTCTTGTGTCTTGCTACACAGGAGGTCTTCCAAAATATTATTTATTTTGGTTTGTAAGTTCTAATTTAAAGAATCCAGCACAACTTGAGGTCAGTTGTGACACAATCCAATTTATGATTTAACGTCTGGAAAGTCTGTTGTCTTCATCAACATTGTACAAATTATTATAAGATACTTCAAAGGAATTTCCAAGTTATACGTTAGCTTTACAGCCGGTCTTTGCACGAGTAAATTTGTGACAACCATTTTTCGTCACGAGTCACCTACATTATGACGACATTTTCACATTGTGACGTCACAATGATGGAGAAAATCATTACTTTTTACTTGCATGACTATGGGTGTGCCAAATTTCATTCTGATCTAAACTGTGGTTTTGTAAATATAGAGATAGTTCGCGAACATTTTGATCACCCCTCGTACATGCTTTGTTTTCGCCAATCCACGTGCTCCAAGCCCTGCTTCTGTCTAGCTGTTTGTTCCGCCCTGCACGTGCTTTTTTGGAACCGCGCCAATACATTGATGGGGAAATAAAGTACATTTACAATTTGTAATTTTATCTCGGACAAAGACATTGGAAATGTAAATATTTAACAATAAAACTTTTAAATCTAACATTAAAAGTCTTATAAGAAGGATATGAAAATAGCGAACAGTATTCAATCTCAAAGTCCATAAAACAATACAAAATAAGAGCAGAGCAAACACGGACCCCCGAAACATCAGAGGCGGGATCAGGTGCAATGGAGAAGTGGGCATCCCCTGCCGACCGGTCACACCTACCGTGTGCTCCTTGTCATGAACAGGAAATAACGGGAAAAATCCGTCGTCAAATCAGTGTATAAATAATGGACTTACAATTAGTATGAAAGACGTCAGTCAGTATTTGACTCAATAATATATTGCATTTGCTGACAAGGTCATTGTATCAACCATAGAACTAACAGAATTATGACTTTGAACGAGACCGCTGATATTCTTATTTCATCAACTTGCTTGTCAGTAGTTTGCCTCGTTTTAGAATTCGTTCATACATACGTAGAGCATACTCTTGCGTATCGAATCAACTGAGACATATACACGCCGTATGCAGGTGATGAAGGTATATTGCTGCATAAGTAAGGGAAGTTGACGATAGAAAAGCTAAAGTCATCACGTTTATCATATAGTTTGGTTGTTAGATTACCATTAGCGTCTTTTTCATGTAAAATAACCAAGTATGAAACAGAAGTGTCGGACTCTGTGGTATCTTTTATATCAAGCTCACCAGGATATATCGTATCGACGTAGGAATGGAAATAACCATTATTAATTGACAATACGTCCTCGATATATCTAAATTTCGAGTTGAAGGCGACAGCAAGTGTTTTCTTCTTTTCATGCTTAAGATTTTGCACAAACTCTGCTTCATATGAATATAAAAATAAGTCTGCTGATAACGGAGCGCAATTTGTACCCATGGGAACTCCAAAAAATTGTTTGAATCCCTGGTCTCCTAAAACCACATAGATATTGTCAATCGGAAACTCAAGCATCTTCTTGATGTCAATTTTAGAGTACTTTTGTATGCAATCAGAATCTGTTTTAACAAAATAATTTTGCAAAGTAAATTTAATTATGAGTTCCATTTTGATTGAAGAAGCAGCTGTGAATGATATCAAAAAGCCTGGATTTTAATTTGTCGTAAGGAATTCTTGTGCATAAAGTTGAAAAGTCGTACGTTTTTAAGCTGTTGATTTTTGTAATGTCTTGTGATTTCAAATTGTCCAAAAGTTCTTTAGAATTGTTTAGTATCCATATCTGATTTACACCACTTCTTGAATATATGATTGCACAGTAGTGTCAATATCTTAGTAAGGAGTAACGAAAGAGGCTTGGTTGAACATTTACTGGAACCTGCAGTGTATTTGTGTTTGTAAGGATTCTTATGAAGTTTCGGAATTCAATATATATAAGTTAAGGTAGTTCAAATTCATTCATAAGTTGTATCTATTTAAGGACCATTTTAAAAATGGTTTTATGTTTCAAGTACTTGATGCAGTATTTTTATTAGTATGACGTTTTTTTCACATGTAGAAATATTTAGAAGAAAGATAATTCCTCATCATATATTGTTTTTTCTTTCAACCACATACAACATTGTGATTTTCTGACTTAAAAAGCATCGCTTCTTGATGTTTTCTAACATGATTTAAATAGGTATTATAGTAAGTATTATTTAAATATTTTCATAATCTCTGCTCTCTCCCACTATGAATATGTAGTCATCAACTGCGTTCATAGCACTATAGATGTAACTGTTCCTGCTATGAGTTCAATTGCTCTATTACACTCGTGTAGAACAAGCTCTACTACAGTTATGTTCCGTGTTGAGAAGTATATAAATGAAATGTTTCGTAAGAGGAATAAATATAAGTTTTAAAAATATTCTTTGAAAAAAAGAAATACAGAATATTTAAAATTGCTGATTTATATCTTTAAAAATTTAATTTTGGTCAATGTATTTAATTGTATAATTAAACTTTTTAAAAATTGTAGAGAACTGCCATATTTTTATTTTTACGTATCATGCAGCATATTTGTACAAAGAACGATAACTCTTCACACTTGGGTAATAACATTCAGAAATAAAAAAAATTCTTTAACTAGTATATCTATTTCAAGAATGTTTTCAGCTATTAAAAATAAATAGAAAAACTGGGAAAAAAATCATAGAAAAGCATTCTAGAGTAATAATCATTATAAAAGCATTCTCATTCTTCATTTAACCTATCATCATAGTGTTAAACTATTTTTTTTGGCAGAGGGTTTCAATGACGTTGATCGATGACGTCACAACTGCATCAAAACAAAAATTAAGAGAATGTGATGATGGCCTGTTTGTATCTAGATAACTGTGTTTGAGAGGGAAATATTTAAAATAAATTGTTTGTGATTTATTAGAGAAAAGGAGCATTGATCAGGTGTACTGATTTTAAAGCCGTATGTTTTTCTTTACTTAAGACAAGAAGCCACCTCCTTATGTAAATCAGGATTTCCTCTGATATTCTTGAAAAAGAAATCAAAGAATGCAAATATATGTAATAAACAACGATTATTCACTGAACATGGCATTATGAATAGCAATAGCTCTGCCGGCATATTTTCCATGATGCGCTAGCGCGCATCATGGAATATGCCAGCGGAGCAATTGCTATTCATAACGCTATGTTCACTGAATAACGTTGTTTATTTCTTAAATTTCCATATGCACCTCATGTATTAGATTTAGTGTTGTGATAATAAATCGTTACTCTTTCTGTTCTCTATGTTCAATTTCGTCATATCATGATCTGACATAAAAATCCTTTCTGAAAAAATAGCAGCACTTCATACTACAAAGTATTTTCCATGTGGCTCTAATGTTATTGTTGTTTATGAAAATCAATATTACAAATTTAAGAAACCTCTCTACGGTGCACACTAAAGAGTTCTAATTCTAAGGTATTTTTCTGCAGTTAGAGTGATCTGCTCTTAGATCTAAATTCTAAAAAAATGGAAATTTATAGATTCAAGTATCTTAACATTTTAAAAGTCAAAGATAAATTTACTGAACGTGGTATTGACATGTATTTTCTCTACTGAAGTAATTAACAGTGATTTCTATTCGCTGATACTGTGTTGTCTTTTAACATTTTTCCCTTGGGTAATGGCACGCACATACAGTGAAAAATAGTTACATAAGCTCAATATTAACTCCTTTATACAACATATTTTTCTTAATGTCGAAAAAAATAATTTTTTGCACTTGTGTAGAGAAGATCCTTAAAATTTTATATGGTGAAATTTATAGCAGAGTGTCGGGACTCCTTAAATAAAACATATGGTATCTTAAAAAAATCTATATATTGTAAACAATTAATATTTAATTTCCTATCAATGATTAATTGTGTTACCATAATTTTCACCACAATATATTTTATAAATCTATAAATTAATCATGTTATAAAACCCGAGCATTTACAAACGTTTTGTATTTACACATGTGGTCATGAAATAGTCCAGAACATGAAACCATTCCAAGGTAAGAATTGCAAATCTTAAACGGTACCACTTTTGATGCACCAGATATGCATTTCGACAAATTATGTCTCTTCAATGATACTCTGACATGCCAAAATGTTTTTAAAGAGTAATTTTTTCATTAAATCATAATGTTAGAATCTTGAGGGTTGTGTTGAACTCCTGATTATAGTATTCTCTAGTTCTTTAAGTCAAGTCCGACCTCGTTATGGTCCAACAGTGTTATAGTCCGACACTATTATAGTCCGAATTATCTATCAGCGAAAAATAGGATTGGATCGCTCATCGAAGCGAAGATCCGACGTTGAATCAATGTTGGCAATTCAACTCAGTTTGAATTCAATGTTGAATCGATGTTACATTTTCAACGTTGAAAAGTCAACGTTGAATCAACATTGTACCTAGATTTATCAACGTCTAAACCTAAATTCAACTTATATTCTACGTTTAAACAACGTTGTGTGCCTTCTGGGTTAACGACCCTAAAAAGAGTTTGTGCTCTTTGCAGACGTTACAGTGTGACGCCTTTATATGCTCCTGGATTGAAAAATCCTGGGGGGTCTGTCTAGCTGTCTTTCTCCTTGTCTCTATGTCTGTCTGTTTTCAACGTTAACCTAGCACATAAATATTGAGTGGGTTGTGCTATGGCTTTTATGTTTCATGGGTGTTTTCTCGTAACAAGATCTTTCAATGAGTATCACCAAATTTGAGCTCTTGATCTTGGCCTTGGAGTTTGACCTACTTTTACAAAATTACCACACTTTTACTTTGGCCATAACTTTTGAACAGTTGGAGCTAGGGCTCTCATCCTTCGCATGTGTATTCTTTGTGACAAGGCCTTTCAGCTGGTCTCTAGAGTCAAGATGTAATAAGTAGATCCAAACCTTATGTCTGTTTGTTTGTATGTTGCCAACACTTCCCAGTAGAGAGCTGTAAATCTTGCCCATGCTCTGGACATACGACCATTCAGGAGTGAGAGATCTTTTTCGTATCAGCACCTACTGCAACACGGGACCTTCGTTTATACAGTCTCATAAGAAGGACCGGTCTCCTCGTCCCACAGTGGGATTCGAACAGGCAACGTAAGTTTAAACTCCATACTTTGCGACTCTAGAGAAGACGCTCTAACCACTGTGCCACGCAGGAGCGCACTTACTTTATGCTTTAGGATCAAATTCACTGAGAAACCGGTACCATCAATCGGATGAGTACATATAATACAAGGTATCATGTAGAAGTGGGTGCTGGTGCGAAAATAATATCTATCTGCTCGTAGGCTATAAGTTCAACGTACAAAATTTTAAGACATCTGCCGGCATATGGTGTGTTCTTAATAAGAATGTTTAATCCCCCTTCTCCCCTGCCCTCTGTAAATGACTTTTTACATAAAAAATGAAATTACATAATTTTAAAGGTATCTTATTTTCCGAATATTTCAAGTAAACAAGGTTCACTTTTGCCTTACTTGCCCTTGTCAGTTTCAGGGGAAAACCCTGAAACAGCATAACTTTAGTAAACAATGTTTTAAATCTTTGGTGACTGCGTTTCTATCAAAAATGACGTAATTTTTTGTCTAGTCAAACCATTATGATCTCACTAAATGCGTCATTTCCTTCATATTCTGGAAAAAAGTCTACAAAAGCCGCCAATTTTGAAGGCTAATTTCCCATTATTAATATAAAGAGCAGCCTCTGATCTAAAATATGCAACTAGTAAGTAATAGAACTCTTTCTGAGGATTAAAAGACATGTTTTATTTTTTAGATTAGAGAGTGAGCGCATTTTATTTTTCTTTACTGAAAGTACTCAGTTATACCTGTTTACCTTAGAATTCAAGAACATTGGATTTTCATAAAGCCAGTTCTCGGGGATCTGGACTTTTCGGGAAAAAAATTAATAGGAAATGAAAGCACTCAGTCTTTATTTTGTATACCGAGCTCTTTAATGAGAAATAATTATCGCGATGTGTAATAACTTTACTTTCCATATGTACAATATGAAAATCAATTATGTACTGTACCTGGTTTTAAGCCTCTTTTTCGTATGAGGGCGGATACTATAATGGTTTGAAGAATTACGCTATATCACTTTTTAATGGAGAATTTTTTATCTGCTTCATTTTCTGGACTTATTTATATTCGTACGTCTTTTCATTATACTATTGTCGGTCCATTCGACTGATAGTAGAATAGTCGACTATATATTCGTTGATATCCCATATAAGTATACGAAGTAAAATCATCGACAAGGTACGATGCGTGCATGTTTCGCCTTGCTAAAATTCTATAACAATCCATGCCCAACTACCCAACTTTTGTCAGGTTAGCGGTAATTAGGTAATTCCTCGCAAAAATCACTTGATCATTGGGAAAAAATTAAAAAGATTTGGATTTGTGTTATATTTGCTTAATGAAAATCTATAAAGGACAGCAGAACGAATAAGCTTAAATCTTATAGTTGATATTTTTGAATGACTGAACAACAATGCATATTACAGTAAAAAACTCAATAAGCAATATTTTGACTGCCCAATCTGATGAGACACGAATATCAGCAGTGTCGTTTCAATTAAGTCATCATTCTGGAAGTTCTATGTTTGATACAATAACCTTGTCAGCAAATTACAATTTTTCATTTATTCAAATGCTGACTGACATTCCATACTTATGGTTAGTACATTATTTATTCATTGACTTTTTCATACTTATTGTCTGTCCATTATTTATATTGACGACGGATTTTTCCGTTAATTCTCCATCATGGCCAGGAAGACACGGCGGGTGTGACTGCGTCGGCAGGGGGTTCTCACTCCTCCATGGCACCTGACCCCAACTCTGATATTTTGGAGGTATGTGTTTGCTCTGCTTCTATTTTGCATTGTTTGTATGACAACATATTCGGATGTATACTAATTGTGCACAAAGTATATATCCCCTGGGCGAGAAGGAAGGTGATACGCATCTGTTTCAATTTGCAATTTTGGATATATTTTATGGGAAATATGTATGCTTTTTGAAAAAAAGCACTGATTTAGCACTTTATGGAAACTTCTGAGAGATGTTGACAATTGATACGTAATGATCAAATAAACTAAACATCCACCGGTAAAGAGGTTAAAATTCCGAGGTATCATGGTGGCAAGGCGTGCTTTTTATCATATCAATTTGTATTACTCAAAATTCAATTTATTTTGATTTTTTATGAATAAATAAGTCTAAATTGAAAAAAGAGAAACAATTTTTGTTTAAATAAATGATACATTAACATTTATTGTCGTCGAGAGGGGTACATTCCGTCCATAAAATCGCATGTTGCGTTTAATCCGGTGATTTATCAGTGTTTTTTTTCTCAAAGTTTTGTGACGGCGGATCCAGATCTTTACAACTCTACTTGTACAGGCAATTTGTCACGGAAATATGTATCTATTTTACACACTATGACACGGGGCCTTCAAGTGAGACTGTATAATACTTAAGAAAAGAGGTCATAATATTCCAGAAAAATTTCAGAAGTAGTAATGTCCAAACGCAAAACGTTTTAACCCACTCACAGCATTGTAAGTCCGTGCTGAATGGTGTGTGTAGAGTTAAACAGTTGAACACAACCGTTGAATTGTAAACATTAACTGCAACATAGTTCGTACCTTGTTTACGAAAACATTTTAAGTTTCACGGGTGTGTTTAATTTTTGGGACTCTGTACACAACATTGAGCGCGGACTGATGATACTATAGTAAGTGTGATTTTGCTTTCGAAGATTTCTACTTACTGGGATTTTGAATAATAGTTGTAATATTTTTTTCATTAATACATATCAAATGCTTCTTTTCTTCATTATTAAATATTAAGTTAAAATTTGTGAAGGTGCAAAGATGTGTTAGTCAAAAGTGTCCCTGAAAATCGTAATTGCAATAATTTTCGCCATATTTTCGTGTGAAATGTTATTGAAATGTCGTAATATTAAACAGAAAATCTGAGAATATATTAAGTTCGAATCTTTGTTATGAGTGATGTTTATGTAATTTAAATAATTAAATTATAATTTATATAAATATGCAATTTTGACTTTTGTAATCTCATGTGGCAAAATCGCTCAAATAGTGCACTGTGGGACATGGAGACCGGGCTTTCGAATGAAACCATATAAACCGAGGCCCCGTGTCGCAGTAGGTACTGGCACGAAAAAGATCCCTCACTGCTCAAAGGCCCTGTGTGCCGAACAAAGGACAAAACTTGTAGCCCTCCATCGGCAAGTTGCGGCATCTCCACATGAGTGAAAAATTCTCGAGAGGGACGTTAAACAACATACAATGAATCAATCAATCAAAAGATCCTTAGAATTTTTGTCACTTAAATATTTGTCAAGTACTTACATAAAAGCAAAATTCAAAATATTGCTTTTAATTCAACAAGGTCTGTGCAAGCATTCAATATCCACCAACAGCTTTTGAATAAAAACACAGAAAATTGGCTTATGAAGGAAACAAGTGTTTCAGGGTTACACGACAAAGTATTGATCCCCTGGTTTGAAGTAAAAATCAGAACAAAATGAAATATTGATATTCTGTAAGCGTTACTTGTTTTAAACCTGCAATACATTTGATTTTTAAAGAGTATATGAAGACAACAAGAAGGTACCAAAGTGTCACATTTTACCGATTTTCTTCAATTGTGATGACATTTTGTCAAATTTCAGATACCACTCACTTCAAAAAATAATGAAAATTTGCATAAAGATAAGAAAAATCAGAAAGTAACACATCATGTGACCTTCTAGTGACAAATGTGTGCCCTATTAAAGAATAACCAAAATATAAGAGAGGTGACAACAGTTTTTCATGATGAACTATTGCATGTTTCTTAGATATAGCAATAGAAATCCTAAAAATCCTAAAAATAGGAACCAATTATGGGTCTTATCCTATTTCGTCTTTTGTATGCTTACATCTTTGGATTAAGCGATGAAGTAGTTGCATGAAGTGATATTCTGTTTTTTGTGTTCAAAGTTTTCTCCTCTCATTTAACTTGCGAAGACAAGGACAAATATTGATAATTTCTATGTCCGTAGTATCTGTATGTTTAACGATTTTGACGATTAATTTTAAATAAGTAATATAACGAAACTGGGATCTCGGTAAGATTGATAATTTCTATAGTGATGAAGTGGTATCACTAATGGTATAAACTGAACTTTTGCGAATTGTCAGATGTCCGTCGCATTTACAACAGCAAACAACTTTCTTGAACTACTTTCTAAACTTTCGCCCACTGAAGCAATAAAGAAAAAAGTTCACAGAAGAATTTATTACAACTCCAAGTTTTGCTACTGAAAACGCCTCATCAACCATGCGGAGGTCAACCTGAAAAAGTAATTCTTAGTGGTAAATTAAATAATTCTCTAAGTCCAGTAAAGGAGTAACTTAGATGTTTAGATAAACTTCTGCTCTACAGTAAAAGAATTATGTGGTAGTTCAGTAAAATTATATTTAAGTGAAATTAGTACTGTATCACGATTTACTCATTGATTTTAATACAAGTAGAGTGGTATATAAATAGATTTTGCAATAGACTAGTAAAATGAATGTTTTTGCTAATTAAGTACAAATATTACTCAAACTTTCTGTTTGTAGCATGTAGAAGCATTGTGTGACACACTGGAAAATATTAAAACCAGGAAGGTGAAGGTCACAGTCAACAAAAGACGTGTGAGTTGTGCTTCCGATTTTCGAGTCTTCTCTTTCTTTAATGCTGTCTTTCGGTTTGAAATTAAAACCGTTTTAAGGACTAAGGATATTTGAAGTAAAAATGGAAAGCCATGGCGCCAGGATAAAAAACATACAGTGTACCCAAAACTCATAATTTGTACTTCCTTCACTGCTCCCATAGTCTGAGAAGGTGAATGCCTTTCCATACACTAGAGGATCCGCCGGTTGAAACGTTTTGAAATGGGGAACATTAATGATAAAACAGAGAAGAAATATGCATCCAGCTCCAATGCCAAATCGTCGTTGTGAACATAACACCTGAAACATAACACCTTAGAAATATGAAGCAGTAATAATAGGTAATAGAATCGTTATGCCCTAAAACAATTGGATACATGTACAACTGTCGATTTCACAGAAAAGCAAGAAAGCACATGCACATTTAGATAATATATATGTTTGCCTTTTTCCTGTACCTTGGCTTTGAGAGGCCAGCAGACTTGTAGGTATCTGTCAACTGTAACACCCACAAGCATCCAGATACTAACAATGACCGCCAAGAAGAAGAAAGGATACCCAAAACAGGCGTAAAATTTTCCGAAGTCCCTCAAGACAAGGATGGTGGGACATATTTGAGTAGTGCTGTCGGTCAAAAGAAACATCAGTAGAACAGAGGTGTCTGCGAGGGATTGAGTGCCAGTGAATCAGGTAAGTGCCAGTGGATGAACGCATTGACTTCCGACTCCAGATGATTAGAGAGAGGAGATTTCCGACGATTCCAAAGACGACAAATATTACACCAATTAAAGACGATGACACCCAGTGCATCTTCTTCGCAAATGCCATCTCATCGACATCTGGATTCTCCATCGTTGTATTTACAGTCATTTTGACACACTTTCAAAGACTTCCCTATCACTTGTTTCTGTATTAAAGATTTAGCCCTATAATAATTTAAAAAGGGTTTTCATTATTCTTGTATACGAGGAAAACTTTACTGTTAGTATTATATCAAGGGATACATTATTATTACAAAATAGATCTCATTACTGTACTGTAGGTTTCTTTATCTGGTGTAAAATTTTGTGCTGAAAGGTATGCCAATAATGCTTGCGGAACTTTTATTGCGCGGACAGAGTATCATGACGGTGCAAAGAAGGGGACATATTCATCTTCTAGACGAGTTTCCAGTATATTGAATTTACCGTACGTTTGAATACATATTTTGAGTAAAAATAAGTGTAAGATAAAGGATATATTGTATAAAAACAGGCTATAAAAGTTATTGTCTTCTATAGAGTACTTTTCCCAAAGGTCTTAATTTAGCGATTAAATTTTAGCGGCCTACTAAAATTCCGATAAAATTAAAAAGTAAACATCCCAGTAACTCCTGGTTTAGGGTACGTATTATATTTCAAGATAAACCTGTATTACTGAAACGCTAGCTTGTTTTACATTTATCAAATCAAAATTTCTAAATTTCTTTTACTTTTAAAATAAGTATATTTCAATATGCAGTGATAAATGAATGAATTATCAAATTTATTTATTTTTTGAAAAGAGGTCTTTAAAAACGTTCTTTGTGTATTATTTTTATATAAACAACTGATTTTACATAAATCTATACACCAAAGTTATTTCCCCCTTTTTAAGAATAAATGACTCATTTGAAACTGATGAAATACCGTTAATGTTAACGACTGAATGAATTTAGTGTTAATTAAAATTTGTTTTTAAACAGTTAATGAAGAGGTTCACATTTAACAAATAAATTGACAAACTTTGTGTACTTCACTTTCACCCTTTATCTTATCTCCCTTAGACAATATGTGAATCGTATGATAATACAGATAATAATATCACTATGTATTATGATATATCCTCGATTTGTATACAAACAATTAAAAGGGTAATTTCCCTAATTCTTTTTATTCGACTGTTTAATGAAAGTGTATTTCAGAGTTTTTAACCTTGAATATTCGATCATGATGTTTTAATCTTATGCTCAATCCATTTGAATTTCTTCCAACTTTTTTTTTCAGGAAGTTTAAAACAGCCATATAATTATCTTTACAAAAAATATGAATTACCAAATTAATAAGTACATGTAACTAGCGATTAGATTCAGTTCAGTTAAGTTTATAAAAAAGCAGGGTCAAAATGTCATAGCTGTCTTCATTAAAAGGGTGCACTTTTATTGCCTGGAGTATTATAGTTTACCATGTATTATTGAGTCCAGTTAATGTTTTAAAGGCTAGCATTTGTGACCATAAAAATACCATATATATTTTTGATAAAGTAAAATATTAATATGAATTGTAATAACATGAAAATATGTCAGCTTTCTTTAACGTTAATGCTTTAAACAAAGTTTTCTCTATATGTGGGAAAATAAACATCTATGGGCAGAATTTAATGTGCATACTTTACATTTAATTAAAAGCACACAAATCTTTTTTTAAGTCAAGTTTGCTTCAATATACATAAAGGAAATTCAATGGTATTTACTAGAATATCGAAATTATTTCCCTATAATGATTTATTACCTGTTTATATTTTATCACCGAAGACAAAATGTGAATCGAAAGAATTATTGATACAGATTAAAATTATCATGTCTTTCTATATCTTTCATGTGTATCAAAATGTAAATCCCCTGACTGTTTTTAAGTCTATCAGTGGTTTTGTGACACATTTAAAGGGAATAAATCTAATACAGAAAACTTACAATGTAAGCATAGAACAGAGTAAATTTTGTCCAATTTAAAGTATAACTCAAAGCATCCAACGCAACATTCGAGAAAAACACATTTTGATACTGTTTTTTTATAACCCCTCGCTTGGAAAATCGCCGTCTGTCTGTCTTTACGTCCGTCCGTTATGCCTTGAAGTACTCATCTCTTATCTGCACTTCATCCTTTACCACTGAATGAAATTTGATAAACTTTCACAGAATCGTTTTAACGTAGTGCCAATGTGCACCTCATATTTATCTTTCGGATTGGACATATATTTCAGGTTTTAAATGGCATTGACTTGATTCTTTTTTGTAATATTGCGGGGTATCCATCTCTTATCCCAACTCTTCCTATACCACTGAACAAAATTTAATGATACATGTACTTTCACAGATTCCTTATTCCACAATGTCATTATGCACCTCCTATTTGCTTTTTGATCTACCATTAATTTTGGGATTACTAGAGCATGACATGGACTTTACCATTATAATCATATGGGTGGCAGGAAGTATCATTTAGTGAGGCCAGTGCTCACAATATCTCTAGTTGCATCTGTGTTAATTTACTTTGCAGATATTTAATTTCCCTCATTTAATTGTAACGAGTAAGATATATTTAGAAAGCTTAAATACAAGGTAAGTATAGTTTATAAAAGAAAGCATGATCTGGCTTACCGGAAAAGAAATTTGAAGTCGTTTTATTAATTTTTATTTATGCATACAAATGCTTAAACGGGTTGTCTACAAAGCCATAGAAGGAAAAGATGTTGCAAATTAAAATGCATATTTCAATTTTTTTAATTAAATTGTATTTTAGTAAAACAATTTTTCACTCATTTTTCATTATTTTTGTCTTTGATCCATTGACAATATAAATTGCTGAAACTTTTATACATGACCTTCATATAAAATAGTTATCATGTTGTAAATCATGAATGATTCTATTTATTTTTTTAAGACAAAAGATATGGATTTGGCGAAATTTATGTTGAAAACTCTCTTTCATTATATATAAAAAAATTATTCTCTGCACTTGACATTTATTAAAAGGACATATAACTTAATAGATCCATAATCACTTCCGCCTTCTTACGATACCTTTAAATTATTTTTATTAAAAGTACTCTTTTTGAAATTTGTTTTTCCAGTATACATCAATGCCTTAATTGTAAGATACACAATACTTGCACGTTCTTAAGAACATTGGTAACGTAATTTTAATTTCAATACTTATTTCCAGTAGAATTTAAATGAAGAACCTTTATGAAAAATTCATAATGCTTCAGGGAGTTGAACATTTTTTCCAAATTAAGTCTTACGGAAAGAAATAGATAAACCTTTTTATCTTCGAATATCACAAGGGTTTAATGATCTGTTTATAATCCTTACTAATTAAAAATGATTTTTGTGTTGTATTTGAACGTTTGAGATATTATTTTAATTAAAGGATTTCTTGAAAGGTATTATATTTAAGGGAACATTATGTGTATAATTATAAAGATTAAAGAAATATATTGATAAAAAGATGAAAATTTTTTAAAAGAGGTAATAAATCAAAACTTCATTGGCATATATTGTACCTTCAAAATAAAACTACAGATAAAAATTGATAATCAAATTGTTATAAATTTATTTCTAAAAAATCTGAAATGTTTATTTAAGCAATACAAATAATTATTTCCTTTTGAAAAAATTCCCATGTTATTTTTTATGAGAGATATTTGATGTCTGAAAATATATTTTATTTTAAATAAAAGATATCTAACCTCAATGTGTACCTGGCTAGTTTGACTTGGTCCTCGTCCGAGCTATGAACGCGTAAACAATTATCGAATGTGCTCAACCTTACTTATACTGTATTGATGTGGCTATCAGCAGAAATCATAAGCTATGTTTTAAATTAAAATTGTTTAGTTTAGTTCAGAAACTTCGATTGATTACCGGTATATGTTTAAAATCAAACAGTTAAGTGGATTTAGAAGATTTGGTGACGTCAATTTTAATTGAATTGAAATTAATTGTATCAATTAGTGAGAATCAATAATGACTGCTATTCCTGATGTGTTACAATTGTAATACTCTTGCACAAAAATTTTATATTCCGCATGTCTTATTGTGTCCGGATTATTTTATCATCATTTCTTTCACTTGGAGAAAATAATATCATTCTGCAAGACAAAGAATTATAACTTAGATAACAAATTTCTTTAGTAAATAAATTATCATTAAATACTGTAGAAGTACTTTTTAAGTACGTGGTATTAAATTACGCTATGTACGCGGTCACAAATTTTCCGCGCAAAGAACGAGTGCACTTATGGGCCCCGGTAAAATGTGAAAAAATAAATAATCAAATTAAGCAAAAATTTTCATCTCAAATAATTAATTGATACCTAACCATACGATTCAACACGTTTTACCGCTGAAATCCACGAATATACAAAGAACAAAACTATACAATGTAGATGGGGTCAGCCGACATTTGTGGTTTTCTATAGTAAATCGAGAACGGTCATTCATTTCAAAGCTTTTGTTAACTGCAGACATTTGCACGTGATTAGGCTGGTACTTAAAATATTAAAAATGTACAAAAAAGAACAATGCTTTTCCTATAGCAAGTGAGAGCTATTTACCTGTATGTCCCACGTTGAACCCACGTGTGGAATAAATTATTTAAAATACTGATAGTCACGTGAGATCTACCCAGGTTTTAAACGTTCCTCAAATGTTCTCACTGTAAAACATAGGCAGGTTTTGTATCAGTAAGTCAAAGTTGTGCTTAGAGATATCTGTATGTACTTGTTTTTAAGAACACCGAAGGGTAAAGAGAGTTTAGTGTCGTTCATAAAAGTGTCAAACACGTTTAACCTTCATGCAAGACGATGAAAAAGTTATTGAAAGCCAACTAAACACTCCTTTATAATTTCGAATCCAATGAAACTTATTGTAATATTTCAAATGCAAGAGTACCAATTTCTTAGTTTAATCATTATAGCTACAGGCAACTATACAACCTCATTCAATACTTTTAGAAGTTAGTAACATTCTGTAAATGCGCCAGACTATGATCCACCATCAGATTGTACAAGTATCGATTTGAATATCTATTCACCTACTTGATTTACATAAACAAATCTAAAAGAAGGTTCGGTACGACTTTTCCGGATTTAAGGTATCCGTCGGCATTCAAAAATATTCATTTTTTTCAAATCGATGCTGCTTTAAGTGATATTTAACATGCTTTTTAATTAGAAATATCCACTAGTATCAAACTATGACCAAAAGAGAACGATTTCGTAATATATTCTAAAGTAAAATGGCACATAAAAAGGGCCCATTAAGTATTGCTTAAGTGCACTTGTCCTTTGTCCCATCGAACTTAATGCAAATATAATGCATATAAGGAGTCTAAAGATCTTCCAGCGGACTGAACTGAAAAAGAGATTCCGCGGAATTATGACCCCGTGGGAAAAAAAGTACGTCTACAGTATTTAATTTCAAATAAAGTGATTAAAAAATGAAGTTAAGTGAAGTATTCTTAACTGTAAATTTTGTCCTTAATAATGCATACAAGAGGATTAATTCAATTTACTTGAAGTAACTGTATGTACACATGTTCTGAGATATAAAATAGAGCCAACTTGCATCAAGATTAAATTTGTTCTCCAGTTCACGGGCTTATTCTTTAAAAAGCAATTCTAATATTATCATGTTTTAGTTGTCATCTGATATTTATAAATTTATAAAACAAAATGTGTTTGATTTTTATCATTCTAAGCCTTCCAAATTCTTCTTGATTTTAGATATTCGACAGATTCTATCAATTCTTTCAATAAAAATACTATTTTTTAGATAACTATTTTGAACTTTTTGGATTTAAATAAAAATAATGTACATTGTACTTCTTTATTTTTTATTCTCTAACTTTGTTGTTGTGGATGTCAAGCTTTACAACAGTTGACCACCATAGGAACTTTGAAGCATTAGCCTTTTAAAAATGTTAAAATAAGGTAACTTTACAAATTGACCTATAAATATTAATCATGTGAATTGCATAAAGTTTAATTTTTATTGGATATCCATTTTATGATTATAAGACATGCTTGCAAAACTATCATTTAGACATTGGAGGTGAATAGATCCTCCTTAGACATAAGAAGTGTGCACATCATTTGTTTTAAAAAATATTAAAAATGGAATATCCTGAAAATATTCTGCAGTTAAACCTCGTTATCTCGATGGGACTTGCTTCTTTTTTTAAATGTGTAACTACAAAAAAATCAAAACATTTAATCATCAGTTAACATTAATTTTTAGATTTTATGAAAAGATTTATCTACTTCAGCATGTTTTAAGTCGATACTCTTTGGCATTCTGATGATTGACGTTCTATTGTAATACTCATCTGTTTTATACTACTATTACAGATACAAAGTCCTTTTTTTGCAAACTCCACACAATCAAGATATCAAATCAACTTGGACAAATATATGTTGTTTTATATGGAATTCAGATATGTCCAAGTAGTTCACTATTGCATCATCAGTCAAAAAGAGAAATATTCCCGGGTTTGACATATTAAAAGAATACGGCCTTCGATATATTCATGACATTCGAGATATACGTTTTCAATATATAGTGAGGTTTAGGTGTTCTTCTCAGTCTAAAAAATGAAATAATCCTGTTGAAGATTTTACATTTAGTTTACATAAATCAACTCAAACGTTAGTATCCCTCAATGTTGCTCGAATATAATTTGATTACTTTAATAAGGATCCTCTTTAGGGATCAGAAATAGCATTGAGCATTATATATGATATGTTGCATTTAAGATTATTTTCAATGATAAGGTTTTTGTCTTTTATTTATAGAAAAGATTTGTAGTGATAAAATTTTAATTTTTTTCTCCATTCTTAAAATACATAACATATGACTGTAATCTGCTCTCGATGTATCCCTCAGAGCTGCCGTTTTCTGTTATAACATCAAACCGTTCTTCCCACCATTTTAACATCGATAGCAAGCCAATTACACGTGGTCTGTGTCAAAATATGCGAAGAGAGTCCAAGGATGAAGACCCAGGGAAAATATTGTACCAACATTTATTCGCGTGCGACAAATTTTCGCGAAGTTCGCGAGGGCTTCGTTATTGCGAATATTTTACGCCGCTAATTGGTGCTGAAGTAACTGTGTCTATTAACTACAAATTAAAAAAAGATAAATGAATAAAGTAGTAGCTGTAAAAAGTAGTAATTTTTCAGATTTTAAAAAAATCATCAATAGAATCTTTAAAAAAAAGTAATGATTGTCAGACTTCTTAATTTTATTAGTAAAAGGGTATTATTTAGATTTCTTAATTTTAGAAGTAGAATATGGAGATAACGAACAGTATTCAATCTCAAAATCCATAAAACAATACAAAATAAGAGCAGAGCAAACAAGGAGCCCTGAGACATAAGTGGTGGGATCAAGTGCCATGAAGGAGTGAAAGCTGTTAAAGGTAGTAAATTGTAGACTTTATTTCTATTTTATCAACAGTAACAGTAATCAAAGAAGTAATTTTCAGACTTCTCCATTTTATTAGTGATGGTTCCTCCTTCGATATCGCCGATGACCATAATAACATCTGGTTCTATGTTTTGTCATACGATGCTGTGTATATTTTTTTCAGTATAAGTTGAAAAAAGGTGGTTTTCAGATATCTCTTATTTATCAGGCCTTCTACTATCAGTAGTAAGTGTAAAATTGTAGTATATTTTAGACTTCTAAACATCATCAATTATAGCTGTAATAAGGGGTAGTTTTCAAACTTATAAATCTACTTTATCAGTAGAAGCTCTAAAAAAGTAGTAATTTTATCAGTTTTAGCCGTAAAAAGGTACTATTTTTCATACAATGTTCAATTTTAGTATTAGTCATTGTGTTCAAAGAAATAATTTTTAAACTCTCTTTTTTGTTAGTAGTAGGTTTAAAAAAAAAAGACAAGAGCTAAGACATAAAGTAACGTAATAAAAGTACAAAGAGCCTTAAATACCTTTCGTCAAAGAAAGCAAATTAATATAATTTTAAAATTTAAAACATATTAAGCTTGAAACATTTGAGTAAAAAGATACCCTTTAAATTAATTAAATTGACTTTTAATATTAGATGTCATGTAGAGAGTGTAGAAAAGAAGGGGGATGAAATATTTTAATAATAACATCGCTATAAAAGTAACTAATAAAAAATAAATATGAATTTCCATAATGAAACTGATTATAAAACCGACTTCTAGCGTAATGCTTGGCGTCACAGGCACTTGATATAAAATATATACAGCAACTATACGTTTAATATACTGAAAAAGGTTTGTATATAATTTCTCATTAATAATTTTCCCCTCATATTGAGAACACACCATTTGCCGCTAGATGTCTTTAAAATTTTGATTTGTACGTTGAACTTAAAGCTTCTTCTGCTACACTTGTATTAGATCAACTCATTAGATTGATGGTCCCGGTATCTCAGTGAATTTGAATATGATATAAAGTAAAGGGGTACCCGCGTGTCACAGTGGTTAGAACGTCTGCTCTACAGTCGCGAAGTAAGGAGTTGAATCTAACGTTGCGGATTCTGATGTATGTTTAACCTCTCCCAATTGTAAATTCTGGGGCATGATTAAAATGGGTACATTATTTCCTAAAATTATACAATAGAAGGAACCTTCAACAATGTCTTGCCAGTACTGAAATAAATGGAAAGCGACTTTATTTTGAATATCGTTTTTAATGGTGATGATTATACATTCGAGGTTGTTTCTCCAAAATCATTTGTTTCTCTGACGGAAAGGACCGAGATAATGCGATTGTCACCACCCCAAGTTCTCTATATTACAAGAAGCCTTTCCTAGGAATAGTTTCTCGCTAAGCTGATAAATAAATGTGGAATTTATGATAAAATCTTCTTCTCTACTTTGTATTGTTAATCTGTCAAAAATCCAAATAAACCGAATTGAGTTTTTCTATAAACACTAATTATTACTATCAATCATTTTCTGCATGCTTTTGAAATATAGTTTCAAACTAAAGTAGCCTCACCCTGTCTGCTCTACAAAGAGCACATATTGGTGCTTCTTTTATCTTTATTAGCACACCTATTTATGCACTAATATGAAGCAGAATTTGTTCTTAACTTATGCATGTCAAGAAACCGTCACGGTAGTTCAATCAGTTGGGCATTTCTTCGAATCCTTTAAAAGTAGAGAGTCAATTTCTTTTTAGCTCACCTGAGCCGAAGGCTCAAGTGAGCTTTTCTGATCAAAATTTGTCCGTCGTCTGTCGTCGTTGTCGTTGTCGTTGTCGTAAACTTTTCACATTTTCATCTTCTTCTCAAGAACCACTGGGCCAATTTCAACCAAACTTGCTACAAAGTATCCTTGGGTAAAGGGGATTCAAGTTTGTTCCAATGAAGGGCCACGCCCTTTTCCAAGGGGAGATAATTATGAATTAGAGAAAAATTAATGGCATTTTTAAAAAATCTTCTTCTCAAGAAACACTGGGCCAGGAAAGATGAAACTCATGTGGAATCATCCTCAGATAGAATAGATTCTAGTTTGTTCAAATCATGACCCCCCGGGCTAGGGTGGGGCCAAAATGGCCGACCAAAGATTTACATAGGAATATATAGGAAACATCTTTAAAAATCTTCTTCTCAAGAAGCACTGGACCAGGAAAGATGAAACTCATGTGGAATCATCCTTAAGTAGTGTTGATTCAAGTTTGTTCAAATCATGACCCCCCGGGCTAGGGTGGGGCCAAAATGGCCGACACAAGATTTACATAGGAATATATAGGAAAGATTTTTAAAAATCTTCTTCTCAAGAACCACAGGGCCAGGAAAGATGAAACTCATGTGGAATCATCCTCAGGTAGTGTAGATTCAAGTTTGTTCAAATCATGATCCCCGAGGCTAGGGTGAGGCCAAAATAGCCGACCCAAGATATCCATAGGAATATATAGGAAACATCTTTTAAAATCTTCTTCTCAAGAACCACTGGACCGGGAAAGATGAAACTCATGTGGAATTAACCTCAGGTAGTGAAGATTCATATTTGTTCAAATCATGACCTCCGGGGGACAAAGTGGCCGACCCAAGTTTTACATAGGAATATATATAGGAGAAATCTTTAAAAATCTTCTTCTCAAAAAACGCTGGGCCAGGAAAGATGAAACTCATGTGGAATCATCCTCAGGTAGTGTAGATTCAAGTTTATTCAAATCATGAACCCCTGGGTGGGGTGTAAGGTAAAATTCAAGCCCCCCCCCCCCCCCAGTGAACTTTCAGTTCTGATCTGATAAGTGCTTTTTCCTTGCCGATGCTCTCAGGTGAGCGCTGTGGCACCTGGGCCTCTTGTTTGGGTGATACCATATCCATCAAGAACGAAGTTAAAGAAAAGTATAAGATCAAAGTAAGTTTAAAAACAGCTAATTTTGTTTCCTTTCCTTTTTTCGTTTTTGTTTTATAATGATATTGTAGAGTCAACCTTCATGGCCGATTTCTAAATGTTTATTTTATTATTTATGCATATGATCCTGATGCTTAGCGTATTGATTTATTCGGAGTTTCATATTTTTGAAATATTAATACAGCGAATTTTGTAATTGTTGAGGCCGAACAATAGAAACTTTTTACTGGAAAAACAATTTGAATACATTAATACTTTAGCGAATAATGTTCTTGTTGAAGTAAAATAATTCAAATAAAGCAAATGAACCCTTATAATTTCACTAGAATTTATATCTGAATAATTTGAGTTTAATGAACTAAACAGAAGTCAAAAAGTAATATCTTTTTGGCGCTAGTACTGATACAGTGGAGAAGTCTAAAAATAACGTTAAGTAAATGATTAATTGATAATATTGCTAGGGTACTTATAAAATAAAAAGAATGTTTCAAAATACTACCGTTTTACGGCTAATACTGATCAAATTGAAAGTCTGAAAATGACTAAATTATACGCTTATTATTGATTAATTACACAAGTATAAAAACTACTACCCTTTTTCATATGATAAAACATTTAAGTATAAAATTACAATTTTTTTACAACTTATACGTAAACATAAGAAATGTCTGAATAATACTGCCTTTTTACACCTGCTACAAATAAAAAGAAGACACCTGAAAATTATTTCTTTAATTGATGATACAATATATTGATTAGATTAAACAATGTATGAATTTACTAGCTTTTTACCGCTATAACTGGCAAAATTACTAGCTTTTTAGATCTACTAATGACAAAATAGAGTAGGCTGAAAACTACCCCATTTTACAGCTATTAACTAATTATAAATTTTACGAGTCTAAAAATATTACCTTTTTACACTTAAAAGCTTACTACTGATAATTTTTTTAAAATGATAAATTAAAATCCTATGTCGGAGAAGTCTTTGTCAAGGGGACTTACTAACTTTTCATAATGATAAATGAACACTCGCTTATCAATCTGTTAAAAGCACATGACATGTTTTCTTGTTATTAAATGAAGTGCAGCCTATTTATAATGGAATGATAATTACATATTGCGACTTCACAATTTCAATCATGTCACGCAAAGAAGACACAAAAAGAAAGAAGAAAAAAATAGCACAAAATTTCTTCTTTAAACATAGTTGTTTTTATTGTTTATTTATTGAACAATATTACACATTATTTCCTGAGAAAAAATTCTTGTTTATTCAATTGACATAAAAGATAGCGACGACGTATTGTTAATTAACAATGGTCATTTCCATTCCTACGTCGATACGATATATCCGGGTGAGCTTGAGATAAAAGATACCACAGAGTCTGTCACATGCGTTTCATACTTGGATATTTTACTTGAAAAAAAGTTAATGTATAATTGTTTTATGGACTTTGATATTGAATACTGTTCGTTATCCCCATATCCTTCTTGTTTTAAGTAAAAAGAAATTTTAATAACGATAGAGAGATAAGAGTTTCTAATAAAAATTAACGTTTAATTAATTCTTTAGTCATATCAGAACCTAATAAGAAAATACAATTTTTCATTTGGTCGCCTTTCGTATCATTTATACGCTTTGTTTTCACACAAAGAATTTGACTAGTGATTATCTCACCTTAATTACCCTTAATTAATTCTTTAGTCATATCAGAACCTAATAAGAAAATACAATTTTTCATTTGGTCGCCTTTCCTATCATTTATACGCTTTGTTTTCACACAAAGAATTTGATCACTGATTATCTCCCCTTAATTACCCTTAATTATTTCTTTAGTCATATCAGAACCTAATAAGAAAATACAATTTTTCATTTGGTCGTCTTTCGTATCATTTATACGCTTTGTTTTCACACAAAGAATTTGATCACTGATTATCTCCCCTTAATTACCCTTAATTATTTCTTTAGTCATATCAGAACCTAATAAGAAAATACAATTTTTCATTTGGTCGTCTTTCCTATCATTTATACGCTTTGTTTTCACACAAAGAATTTGACTACTGATTATCTTCCCTTAATTACCCTTAATTAATTCTTTAGTCATATCAGAACCTAAAAAGAAAATACAATTTTTCATTTGGTCGTTTTTCGTAACATTTATACGCTTTGTTTTCACACAAAGAATTTGACTACTGGTTATCTTCCGGTCTAACATTAATAAAGTAGGTTTTGACTATACAACAGAGCATGTTTCCCCTGCTAGGTACATGATCCTAGCTATTGTTGGGGGTCCATTTTTGTTCTATACCCTAATAATAGATTTGTATAATTTAACGACTTTTTTATAGACTGACCACTGTTTGTTGTTTTCAGTATTTTTTCTCTGAAAATGTTTTCCTATTTTAATTACGTCAAATAAAATAAGTTGTTACTGACTACTTTCAAGGTTTTAAAGCATAAACAAAAGTTGAATCAGGAATTGGACAAATCCATATATTAAACTATTAAACTGTTGTTCCTATGACGTTTAAATATCTAAACTGTAATTTTTCAAGGAGAAGAAAAATGAATGAAAAAAATTAAAACTCGCTTATTTAAGGACAACTTATTCAAAACATATGACAACGATTAAATAATATATATACTATTAAGACGTGGACTATCCCTTTAAAAGAACCAAACATTTCAGTTTTATATTTGAAACATCAAACTAAACATTTATGGTAATTCATATCAAATCAATATTTTAATGAATTAAACATTCAGAGTACGTAAGAATTAGCCAATCACTCTTTAGCAGCTGGTATATGTTTTCCTATTTATATTTGGCGTTTGGTATTCCATTTGGCAAATTCATACAGGTACCCAGCAACGCAGCAAGTAGCTTTAAAGAACAAATTACGATATGGGCCCTCTTTGGACTATCTATTTAATGTTTGTCTCCTTTACCTTGTCTGAGTGTATCATTACTTCGCGTAAATATGTCGCAAAACTGGAACTAAATAATAAGATATCAAATGGCGAACTCTTAGGAGAATATGGATCTACATCGATGAGGGAGTGTGCAGCTCTCTGTCAAGGGGCGTGTAGAATCTACGGATTTAATCCCCAGATGAAGAAATGTCGTACACACAAGATTTTCACGTCTGAGCTGTCTGATGAGGCCGGCTGGATATACTACTCCTTTGACTGTATGTATAACTGTTATTTTTTATTTCCCTTAGATCTAAACATCATTAGTTTCTATCGCTGAACATTATTGGTTTTAAATTATAGTCCTGTCCATTTACTTATTATTTTAATTAATTGGATTTCGATTGAAAACTCATTTACTTTGAAGATATTATATATATTTAATTTATTTACTTCCTGTTGGAAAACCTTTGAGAAAAATGCAAGCAACATGTAGTAACCCTTCTGGAAGCTGAGATGGAAACCATGCGCCATGGACTACTATGCATTCTCTTTCGCCTATAGTGGGTTTTTTTTTTAAGAAATAGATCAAAACATAAGACACATCTACAAAGGAAAATTATTTTAGGTAGTGAAGAACAGTTAAACATAATCCATTTTGTAGTTCACAACATAAGGTAAGTTATTAAACTCAATTTATCTTCCAAGTATAATGAATATCTTCTTACTACCTGTAGTTATAAAAACAATATGATTCCATTATTTGGCTTTCTTCTGCCTTAGTTACTCCTAAGGACTGCAAAAACCTTCGAGATAATGGTCACAGTAATACAGGGGTGTATGAGATTTATCCTTTTGGGATCCGCTCCCGTGCTGTCAAGGTGTACTGCGATATGAAGACATTGGACGGGGGATGGACCGTATGTAGTTTATTTCAATAATTAAATGCTTTCTTTGTTTGTTAGTACGGGAATGAATGTCGCAGCTATTGCAGAAAAAAAAATAACCAGTTTAAGCAAGCAATTGCTGTGACGTTAATTCCCGTGCTAACAAACAAAGCATTTTTATTATTTATATTTACATCTGTATCAATAATCCTTCAAAGTAAATTTATTGTTTTTAAGATGTATATGTCTGTGTATGTTAAACTGATTGAACAAAGATTGGATCAGCCATTGTTCAAAAAATCTACACACTTGGCTAGCTCAGTGTTGTTCATGCACTGATTAATGGCAATGGTCTTGATACGAAATAAATTGAAAAATATTCGGGGATGTAAATATTCTACTCTTAGTGTACATTATAGAATTTGGACTCAGTGCCTGTTTTTTCTTTTTAAAATAAAGGATGATAAAATTGAATATTTTTATTTAATAATCTCAAATTTCTTAATCTCTTACTATCAAAACATATTGATCATACATTTGTTAATTACACTGATCTGTATTGCTATACATGTAAAATTTTATAGGCAATCCAAAAACGTGTCAATGGGTTCCTCAGTTTTGACAGAGGTTGGACGGAATATAAGAATGGTTTTGGTGACCCAGAACAAGATTTCTGGGTTGGTAAGTGTTTATCTCTTTTAATTTCAACCGCTTCAGAACTAACAATGTGTCTTTACTGTGGCAGATAACAAAATGAAAGAGTATAAAAGAAACATCTGATCTTATGATAGAATAATATGTTTTGACGATATCTACTTATATTATAGGATTAAACGTTCTTTTGTTCAGAATTTATCGATGTGTAAACTCTGCCTTTTTACTCACAAACTGAATAAAAGTGCGAAGCACTTTTATGTATAGTTTGTGAGTAAAAAGGGACAGAGTTTACACATCGATAAATTTTGAAAAAAGAACGTTTAATTCTTATAATTCCAATTACAATTTTTTAAAATTATTAAAATTATTTCCCTTTGAGGCCGCCATGCAATCCGTTATTATGTACGGCGTAGGAATACTTTATGCCGCAAAGAAACGTATACAAGGTGAATATCGATAAAATCCAACTGAAATTGTCAAAACAATCTATAAATAAACTTAGAAGGACTCATTGAATGGTGTTTAAGTCAACAAATATCGTAAATACACGTATTCTCCAGAATAATTCGTCCTTGACCATGGCCATGTTGACATTAACAACAACGTCATAACGAAAGATGCAGACCGACGACGTCCTCGATTTGCTCTAGCTTGTTCAAATATTTAGGGAGAATATGGGATCTGTAGGATGTAAACAAATGAATTTGATGCTAAAAAGGCAAGAGTCTGAGGTACGTTTCTTTTCCCTATCACAACGATACCAACTGAGCTGATATGGAACGTCGAGAAAATGACAGCATGATCAGCGATTTTTTTAAAATTCACACTCGTGATCCGACAGTGACATAAACATAATATTTCCGTCTGTCAGTCCTGATTATCTCCTTTTCATTCATTCATTCGATCATTCATTCGTTCATTCATTAATTCATTTTTTATTTCAAGTTTCTTGTAATCATAATTTAGCTAAAACGGACTAGAAGTATAGATCTGTTTTCATTGTTTTTACAACAGTCAAGAAAGTAGTTCTGATTGAAGAATTCATCGATGTGTAAACTTTTTCTTGAATTTGTTTTCGTCCAATCAAAACACAGGGAATCAATAAATAAAATTTAGATTGGAATTATATAGTTTTTAATTGGAAAATAATGAAAAAAGAGGTTAAAATAACTTATTTGCATGGTCTTATTGAAACCACAGTTAGCATCAATGTCTGCGTCAAAGAAAATAATCAGAGACTTTTCATTAAAGTATATTCATATTGAAAATAGAATTATTGTTTTGTAATAAACTTCACAATTGAATTTGAATATGTCTAAATTCAGGAAATGACGTAATACATCAGTTAACAAAAGAAAACAACTCGCTCCTCTATGTTTGTATCACTCTCCAGAATGGCTCAACGCTTTATGAAATGTACGATCGGTTCTCGGTCTCCGATGAAGCAGGAAAATATCAACTCTTTCTTGCTGGACCTGCCTCGGGATCACTAGGTAAGTGTGTTTGACCTAAGTTTGGTTCAAATCAAGTATATAATCATCTTCTTCTTTGCATAAAAGATCAACAGGTTGAAAAATGACAAATATTTTTATCTAATATTCCGTAAACGTCTTTGATTCAACGATTTCACTTTTTCCGGATTTCGCTGAAAATAATTTGACATCGCTAGGAATCTGGAATTTTTAATTAAATTATATAATTTAAACCATAGTAAAATATGTTAACTTATTCATTACTACCATAACTACTGTATTTAGTAACGACCTTTTGATCCGTCAATGTTATTTTTTCTTTTGGCTTCTTTTAGTGAATATCAATAATTCACATTTTAAACTACTACGAAATAGGAAGTGTTACGCATGTAATTAAGGTCTTCCGTCTTCAGCGGAAGACCTTATTGTTATTCTTAGGTTTCTTTTTCACTTTTATTATTAGGGTCTTCCGTCTTCAGCGGAAGACCCTTCTATTATTCTTCGGTTTCTTTTTCACTTTTATTATTATTATTATTATTCTTTTTTCTCCTTACCGATTTTGTGCAGAAGATTTCTCGGAGATGGCTCGATCGATTTGGTTCAAATTTTCGGTGTTGATGTGCTTCTATCTGAAGTTTGTACCGGCGCTTCGATTTTGAAAAATTCACTTCCGGTCGGAAGTTATCGCCCTTTAATCAAAATTTAGATGACCTCCATGTCTGTGATGGAACTCAAAAACGGGTCAAGCTAGAAAGCTGAAATTTTCAGGGATGGTAGAGGACATGTTGCCATATTGCACCTGGGTCAGGATATTTTCCGGAAGTGCCTAGTATTGGAGCTCGGTAGGGGTCAAAATTTAGGACACGAATCATGACCGATTTTTTGAGACATTTCGCATCATATCTTTTAAAGTATAAATATTTTGTTAAAACATACTGAACATCATTTGTGCAGAACATCGAGATCTTTCATATTATACCAAGAAAAAAGTGCTGACTCGTCACATTAAGGGCAAAAAGGGGCCAGAAGTCTTCAATCGATAACTCTTTAACAATCAATATTTTGGTATACTTTACTGAACAAAAAATGTTAAGCTTAACAATCTACAACTATATATTATGATTTTCATGTCGTATGGTACATAATTAGGGGCCACAAGGGGCCAGAATACAAAATTTTTGATGCTTTATATCTGGAAAGGGAGAAATATTTTGATAAGCAATAATGAACAAAAGATGTTTAAAATAATGTTCTGAACAATATGCAACCTTTCATTTTTTGCTAAACGTCCCCATTAAGGAGTTGAAGGGTTGGCCCCTAAATATTTCTTTTGCTAATAGCTCAAAAACGAAAAAGAATTTCTGAATAGTTATTGAACAAAAAATGTTTAAAATTTTAAGATCTTTAAGATGAGATCCCGAAAAAGGGGCTGGGCACTCAAATTAGGGGCCAAGAGGGGCCAAAAGTCTTTTTTCGATAACTCTTTATCACTTAATATTTTGTAATACATTACTGAAGCAAAGATGTTTATCTCAACCATCTACAACTATATATTATGGTTTTTATGTCGTATGTTACATAATTAGGGGCCACAAGGGGCCAGAATGCTAAATCTTTGATGCTTTATATCTCGAAAGGGAGAAATATTTTGATAAGCAATATTGAACAAAAGATGTTCAAAATAATGTTCTGAACAATATGCAACCTTTCATTTTTTGCTAAACGTCCCCATTAAGGAGTTGAAGGGTTGGTCCCTAAATATTTCTTTTGCTTATAGCTCAAAAACGAAAAAGAATTTCTGAAAAGTTATTGAACAAAAAATGTTAAAAATCTTAAGATCTTTAAGATGAGATGCCGAAAAAGGGGCTGGGCACTCAAATTAGGGGCCAAGAGGGGCCAAAAGTCTTTTTTCGATAACTCTTTATCACTTAATATTTCGTTATACATTACTGAAGCAAAGATGTTTATCTCAACCATTTTCAACTATGTATTATGGTTTTTATGTCGTATGTTACATAATTAGGGGACACAAGGGGCCAGAATGCTAAATCTTTGATGCTTTATATCTCGAAAGGGAGAAATATTTTGATAAGCAATATTGAACAAAAGATGTTCAAAATAATGTTCTGAACAATATGCAACCTTTCATTTTTTGCTAAACGTCCCCATTAAGGAGTTGAAGGGTTGGCCCCTAAATATTTCTTTTGCTAATAGCTCAAAAACGAAAAAGAATTTCTGAATAGTTGTTGAACAAAAAATGTTCAAAATCTTAAGAGCTCTAAGATGATATGAATAAAAAGGGCCGATTCCTAAAATTAGGGGCCGTTAGGGGCAAAAGGCCGATTTTTTAAGTCTTTAATGTTCAATGTCGTTTTACAGATTGTGGTAAATCATTATTTTAGAATGAAAATCTCAATCAAAATCTTATCTCATCTCATCAAGAATTGGACGGAAGACCCACTCGTTGCTCGCAACGAGATCGTATCTAGTTATTATTATTATTCTTTTTTTTCTTACCGATTTTGTGCACGCGATTTCTCGGAAATGGCTCGATGGATTTCCATCAAACTTTCAGGACTTATGTAACATTACTTGAACCTTATGCATTTTTTTTCGATTTGATGACGTCACTTCCGGTTTGGAGATATTGTCGATTTTGTGATTTTTGAAGGGTCAGGTTGTCCGCGAACGTTCTCAGAAATGGCTATAGATAGAAACGTGAAATTTTCTGGTATGATAGTCCTAAGTCTATAGATATGGGAAAATGATTTCATTTTTTCGGAAGTGCCGCACGTCGGCGCTGGTTATGGCCCAAAAATTGTCCTTTCGCGAATTTCAAAATTTTTGACACCTTTTCTACGATATCTTTTTACCTGGAAATATTTTGTTAAAAGATATAGAACAAAAGAAGTGTAGAATCCCAAGATCTTTCAAATGATATCTCGAAAAAAGGGCTTTCCCCTAAAATTAAGGGCCTAGAGGGGTCAAGCGTTTTTGCTTTATATCTCAAAAAGCATTGAGAATTTGCAATACATCAAAGAAGCAAAGTTGTTCATAATGTCAAGCTCAATTTACTGAGGGAGAGAAAATACGTCCGGTGTCGTCACTTCCGGCCAAACCGGAAGTAGTCATAAAACACGTTTTTTTGCCGTTCTCGACAAGTTTTTGGGTCACATTTGTCTCTGGGAGCATAAAAAGTATTTTTTCCGTCCGTCGTCGTCACTTCCGGTCAAACCGGAAGTAGCGAAAATGGCTTAGTTTTAAGGTTTTGATGCAAAATTGAAATTATAAAGTCACTGGAGACTATTTATCTCATTGCTTTCTTTTGTTCCGTCACTTCCTGCACTTCCGGTCAAAACCGGACGGAAGACCTACTCGTTGCTTTGCAACGAGCTCGGCTCTAGTTGATCTTTATTGTTTATATTCTCATAAAAGCTTGATGCTCAAAGAAAATTCATTTGATCCAAACATAGTCAAATTAAAACAAATTCAAATCATCATACATTTTAAAGGCACCGTCTCTAACAGATTTCAATTTTTCAATTATTAATTTTGTTCTAATATTTCCAGTGACCTTTATTACCGGTAATTATTTCATATTATATTTCATGTTCCTTAGTTCTCCTGCCAGACAACTGAGCTTGTTTTTTGGCTAAAGCAGGCAAAAACTAACAACATCATTGAAGTGAAAAATGTCATTTATTGAAGTAAATAACGTAAAAGTAGTAGAACATATTTACAATACAAAAAAGGGGGTCAGGATAGGGGACCTAAATATAAAATATTACATATCACAATATTGCACAATCTGACCCCCAGCACCATAATGTCATTGTAAATGATATACAATAGAAAAAAGGGGGATCAACCGGTAGACTTATTAAGAAATCAAAACCTGGAAAAACATTGTCATGTATAGTATACATATTTTATTTATCTACAGTTGACCCCCTATTAAAGATAAAAAATTCTAAACACACATGAAAATAAATGTGCTACATTGCTGCCTTCTATCAAAAAAGACGCCTGGGATTAGAAATGGTGCTTAATGAATTGCTCTTTGTACTGCAGTATGCTTTTTTTCACATTATCTTTCTTTACAGAAAACAGCATGAAACGTCGTCTATCTTAGACACACTTGAGTATTCAGAAGAGAAATGTGATATAAATCAATTAACATGGTGGTATATTTTCCTATGATTCTACAGGTGACTGTATGTTAGACACTGGTGTATCTACCACAGATCTATCTGGGATGTCCTTTTCCACCCCGGACAGGGATAACGACAGGTATAGTGGTGGTAACTGTGCTTCTATGTACCATGGAGGTTGGTGGTTTAATGCCTGTTACTGGGCCTTTCTAAATGGTCCCTGGTCCTCATCAAAGTGGAATTTTTTAGAAGGTGCTGGGACCTCTGTCAGAGAGACCACAATGTTAATTAAAGATCACTAGGTAAAAATATCATTAAATCTAAATAACCAGTTTTTTTTTTAATTTTGGTATATTGTATTCCCATGAACATTTACAACGGTAAGAGAGAAATATTTTGAGAAACTTGAATTTATCTTTTATTTTTTTACAGATGAAAGACCACCAATCAATCAGGTGATTTGTGAAAAAGGACACAATTTTTTGATAAATCTAGATAATGTTGATCGTTTTGAATAATGTTAGACATCAATGACTTGTAAATAAATATGTTTGTAGCATAAGTGCGGGCAGAGTTGAACTATTCTTTAAAGCATAAATTATTGTATTTTTTTTACTGAATGTATCTAGTAAACGATGCAAATGTGTTGAAATAAATTTGAATTTAGAAACACGTCGTTCTCATTTACAAACGCTGCCACATGAAGGAGTGTGGACGGATAATTAGGATGAAGATTGCTTTATTGTGAAACGTATGGCTTTACCTTACAAAACACCATAATACAGACCGGTGTCAAAAGGTTATCGTATGCGTCTATTTCGGCGTCATAAAGGTTCAATACCATGCAAGTAACATCAGCGAAAATCAAAATTCAAACTTCAATTCATTGTAACTTACTTGTACCTGAGATATAACACAAATATGTATTAAAAAAATCAAATTTGCCAAACAAGACAAGGAGTTGAAAATAAAAAAAAAGCATTCAATTTTTTGAAGATGCAGTATCATAGGTGATCGCGTGTCTTTCAATTTTTGCACATACCGTTGCAATTATGAGACTACGTTTTAAAATAAGGATTTAATGCTTGAGTGTGTGTTAAGTCAAGTAATTCTCTGATATGCGGTAAATAGACACTGAAACATATTTTACAACAAAAATATATAGACTGCATTTTTGTACTTGTAGCACAACTAAGAGTAAAAAATTTTTTAAAAGGCTGATGAAAAAAAAACAAGATGTAATTGTAAAACAATGATGCTCTCTTATAAATGCATATTTGCATAGGTTGTCATTTGTTGCAAGTCAAACTCTAAGGTCAAGAGAGATAGAACATCGTCATTGGTACTCAATGAAAGGTCTTGTCACAAAAAAAAATAACCATTGTTACAACGCACTTTGAAAAATTGCGCACTTTGAAAAAAATTTCAAAGTGCGTTATATTTAGAACCAAACCAACGCACTTTGAAAAAATAAAATTTCTTTTCAAAGTGCGTTAATATCGACCATATTAACGCACTTTGAAAAAATGTGTATGGATTAGTCAATATTCTTGCAAATCTTAATTAAATAAATAATTGAACCTGTTTGATAACTCTTCTGTGATGAGCAATTTTGATTTTTCCATACTTTGAAAATTCGTTCTCGCTTAAATGCTTTACTTTACTTAATTTTTTTCCAGTTTGCATGCATTCTATGTAAACTTAAATTTAAATTTATTGAAATTTGTCAACGTCATATGAATTATGTAAATACATATATTTGGGTGTAGCATAGGCAACAGTACCGGGAAGGGGGGGGGGAGGGTCACATGTAGGCACATAAATGTTTTGCAAAGATATGCATAATATATGTATGCATTAAAAATTGGGGCTTACCTGGGGGGTCAACTTTCAATTCGCTACCGACGGCTATGTACTATGTTTTAGAAAATAGAATTGGGATGAGAGACCTTCTACTCGTTTTCTCCTTGTTCTCAATGAGGTTAAATGAGTAAATGTAAATTAAAAAGGTTTTCGAAAAATATAATTATTACAAATTGATTCTCTCTTTTTCTAAAAACTAAATCTAATTTTTTTTTGTTTCATACATTTTTTTCAAAGTGCGTTAAATGCCTCTATGGTAAAAATGTTTATGTAAACACTTAACGCACTTTGAAAAATTTTTCGAACTGCGTTGATTTTGTCCCAATCTTAACGCACTTTGGATTTTTTTTAAAGTGCGTATTTTTTTCAAAGTGCACTGCCACAAACCATTAAATTATAATAACCATCAAAGAAACAAAATGTTTAGCAATGATGGCCAAAATTAATTTTTTTTAAAAAGAAAGTCAAAACTTATCAAGGTCAATGAGCCAAAATTAAAAGTACAAGAAGTAATTCAAAAAGAAATGCACTTGTGAAATTTGAATATTTCAGAATCAGTCATTTAAAAGTTCTGAACAAAGTTTTTGAAAGAAGGTCAAAGTCTAAGGTCAAGGTCAAAGAGTTAAAAATGTTGTTATTAAAGAAAAGATCTTGTACATATATGAACTAAACCGTGAAAATACATTTGAAATTTTGAAACCCTACGACAAACCACTCAGAATTTATTACTTAGTTTAATGATTTTTCAAACGTAGGTCAAATTCATAAGGTCAACAATATAGACAATTTGACCTTGACCTTATGAATTTGACCTACGTTTGAAAAATCGTTAAATTAAGTAATACATTCTGAGTGGTTTGTTGTAGGATTTCAAAATTTCACGGTTTTGTTCATGTATGTACAAGAGCTTTTCCTTAATAACAACTTTTTTAACTCTTTGACCTTGACCTTAGATTTTGACTTTTGAAGTTTATAGTCCTTCAAGACAGCAAATATTGTCAGAGGCGCGGCCGAAATAGTTGCTGTCGAGAGGGGGGGGGGTTATAAGCGTCCTATTGTCCGAATAGTCAGTAAAGAGGTGTTTCATTATACCGAAGACAACTCTATTTGTGTAAGGTCACAATCCACGTAAAACAAGAGGAGTTCTGAGATGAAAAGGGAAACGGAATGGCCCGGTTAACTTTTTCACCATGGGCAAATAGCACTTAAACAATTCCAATTGTTGAGGCTCAAAAATTCAAAAAGGTATAATAAAATGTTCTGAAGTCCATTCATATACTGTGAAATCACTTATTTTTGTACAGGTTTAATTTTATTTGTTTTTGAGATATGGAGAGACCCACAAACATATGTCTACCACGAAATGTACATTTTTTAAGCAATACCACTCAACACTTCTCAAACATCGAAAATTTGACTCCACGATAATATTTTTACTGATATGTTTGATACCCTTCAAAAACTTATAAATAGTTAAAATTGAATTTATTTTCTACAGCTAACAAATATGCAAAAGGGACGTATTCAATATGTGACCTAGGTAAAAAGAAAATAAGTTTTGATAATCATAAGCAGACATAGGCATAACTAAAATTTAATTTGAAGAACAAACGAAAATAAGTATTGTTGGGTTGTTTCAAACCATATCCATTGTCTTTCAAATGAATAAAATAAGTGTAAAATTACAAAATGTATACAATGCAATAATATCTGTTTCCAAGATTTCGGACGAAGTCTGTTATCTAAAGACAACGTCACATAAAGTTGCGTTTACACGGAGCGTAGGTGATATTGTGTGACATACAGAGCATCAATCTGAGAAGGAGGTGAGGCAAAGAGAAAATTTCAAAAATCAAGAGTTTTTAAAACAAAACCTAAGTGCGTTCTGTTGTAGCAAAGGTTCTTACTAGATCCCTGAAAGCAATCAGAGAATTACTTTCTTGTAACTTAATTAAGGATAACGTTTACTCAGGTTTCAGAAAACAGAAAGGGAATATTATGAAATATAATAATGTTAAATCAATATTTGTTCTAAATGGATAAAATTATCAAGTTTTAACTTAAGGTATATCACTCGTGAAATTTGTTAAATCAAGGATCATTTAAGAAGAATATTTGGATAGTGTGACAAAAAATCGCAGAGAAAATAGGGGGTCAGTGTGCATCTTACTGATCTAAAGTACAATGAAGTTGACCCTTTTGCACCTGTATCAGATGTAACCATGGCAATTAATTTTATTTTACATAAAATAGTTTGAATAATATTTATCAATGAACAAATCTTGCAAATTAATCGCGTATATTATTGTGTGACATTTTTGCACTAAAAAGTAACATATTTGGGGGTATTAAAAACTAAATAAGTAATAAAACATTTTATTGAATCAAACTTTTTACGGCTTAAGTACTGATAAGACGAAAGTATCAATTTTTTTAAATAACGAGAAAAAAAAGTTCGTGTCATTGATGTTAATTTTGAAGTATTGTTCAAAATATGTGATTTTCAGGCGAAAAATGGTATGAACGTATCTAGACCTATTTGATATATCTTTATTTTTTGGCAAAGTTTGTTGAAGGAAGGCGTAAAACTTGTTCTAAAAATATAAGTTAAGACCAATATTAAATATTCCTAGCAATATCATAGCGGAAAATGTTCTCCGGGTAAAAGCAAGTGAGACTAAAGTTCCAAGATATAAAATATAATTTTTTTGAGCAGTTTTTTTTTTTAAATGTTTAAACATTAACATTGTCGAATTCAAATATGTTATAAAACTTGAATTTAAATAGATAGTTTTGAAGCAAGAGGATCTGCGTGAATTTTTTTTTTTAAAGCTGATTAGTTACATACCTTAAAATCAATATGAAAAATTAATATCTTATTATTTGAAGAAAATATACGGGAACAAAAGTCAACGTATAGAATGCAGAGGAAATTTGGTCTTTTATTAAATTTTTCAATTTCATTTTCAATTTTTTTAATGAAAATTTTCAAAAACATCGATCCATTTTTTTTTACTTTATAGCAGGAAGACAAATGATAAAACCGTAATGAAAGTATTTCACATAAATTAGGACGCACAAGACGCACAAGAAAGATATTTTAAAAGAAGAAAAAAGAAATTGTTTGCAAAGCAATCTAGCTTAGTGTCCATCAGCGTGATTCCTGTAAAATATAATGAAAATAGTGTCATTAATGCAGTGTGTATATTATTACTTTTTTGCCTCGATGTAGATCTGCTTCAATTTGAAGAAGAAGAGTCTTTGATTACCAAAATCTATTGAGGAGTTTGATTGTAGCATTCTAGAAGACTTCATTCAGTTTGGAACATGTGAGAATTGTGAAGTTTTGGATCATGGTTGTAGTGTTGGCAGGTATGACAAAAAGTCATCGGATTCCTTGAGATTCTTTGCACGGAAACCATCATCTTCTTCTCCTACATGTACTATATGTTCTGCCAAAGTAGATAATTTCAAATAAAAGTTGATTTTAAGTACAATTCGACAGTTTCTTTTGATTTGCTGAACTTCATTTTGTTATAGATATGACATTTTCTATTTGTAAGCAAAAACAGGGTAATAGCCTTGTTTACATTTTATATCTTGTTTGTTAATCAACAAATGATGTTCAATTTTTTGCTTATCAATAGATTATGCCTTGGGTAGGAATTGTAAACATAAAATCGGTTTTAAAAAAAACAGTTGAAACTGTGTCCATGCCCCTTTAAGGTTTGAAGAGGACGTAATTTCTCCAGCAAAGCTTTGTAACTTAAAGGATAGATATTTATTTTTAGAGCAAATTTTTCATTAAGACTGAGATTAGATTTCGATCATAAATGTAAAGTATTATTCATGCGGTCCAAGCTTAATGCACTGCAAGCGCTAAGCAAATTAATTACATCACTTTAAATGAATCAATTTATTATTTGAACATAATTAACATAAATTCAGATATCGATGGTTCTTTGACTTCAAACTTGATGGGAGCTGAATCTGATTTTTTTTAAAAACGGTACGTGTAATATTACTTCCATTTTGATTCTTCTAAGTCAATATTAGTGTCAGAATTTCAAGCAATTGCAAATTGTTTATCCTGTTTATGTTTGACTCTATTTGCTCAGGTTAATTCTGTTCATATCCTTATACGGCTTAATGAAATACATACAAAGACCCAAACACACGAATCTAAGTCCCTAGTTTGTCAACAATTTTCTGCTAGAATAGAAACGCCAATAGAGCCTACTATGGTGTGATAATGTATTGTGTCAAAATGATTTTTGGTGATATTCTCAAATTTCTATTGTTTTAAATTTCAAGAGCGTATGTTTATTACTTTTTCTTTACAAATATTTTTATTATCCCTTTCTTTAAGAGCTACAGATTATCATAACGTCAAAAACACACTGCAACGACGTCAACCTACCTATCAATTGCAAAATCGGTAAAAAATCAGAAATATTAAATGTTATTACATTTTTATACCTATAATTTCTAAATTTTGTTTAATTTTAATAACTAAGCGAAAAAAGTTGCATTAAAACAGTAACTACGCTTCATTTTACTATGATGCGCGAAATATTGCGCAATGAAATCTATAGTCCGCCCCCTTAAGTTTGCATAATTAGTACTAACCTAGTTCTAACCAAATTTTGCTTGCTTGAATTAAACATATGGAGATAACGAACCGTATATTCAAGATCAATAAAACAATTCAAAAATAGGAGAAGAGAAAAACACGGATCTCGAAAACATCAGCGGTGGGATCAGGTGCCATGGTGGAGTGAGCATTCCGAGCAGTTCGGTCTAACCCATCGTCTGCTCTTTCTCATGATCGGGAAATGACGGATAAATCTGTTGTCATTTAGTGTATAATTAATGGACTAACAATTGATATGAAAAACGTCAGCATTTCACTCAAAAAGAAACTGTATTTGCTGACAAGGTCATTGTATTGATCTTATGAAATGATGACTGTAAACGAGACTGCTGATGTTCTTGTTTCATCAATTTGGTTTTTAGAAATTAAACTCTTTAAAAAAATCATGCGTAGAACATGCTCTTTCTTATGAATCAACAGAGATAACTAAATACCGTATGCGTTTTCTATATTGTTTTCCGTTTATCGTGTTTTGTGTTTATCGTGTAGATCGTTTATCAGGTTCTATCGTGTATCGTGTATTGAGTTTATCGTGTATATTCGAAAACCCTCGCTTCTTATCTTTACTTTAGGAAGAAACTATCGAGGAATTCAAAGTTTCTATTTCGTTTTGTTAACTAAAATATGATAATTTTGACCAAGAAAGAAAAAAAAGATAGTTTTATCTCTTAGTTTTCCATCATTAACAGAAATATTAAAGCGTAGAAGGAAAAGAATAAATGAATAGCGTAACTAATTAATTAATTCATTATAAATAAATAAAATAAATCAATAAATAATTATATCATGGCCAAGCAGAGAGTGGTTATCAAAATCTAAATTATATGTTTCGGAAATGAAATAATCGATCCCCTGTTATTTTTTTTTTAATTCATCAAATTATATGATTTCTTTGGTTCAAAATTAAATATAAATATGGTTTTCTTGAATAAGTTAAAGCTACTAGAGGAAATTTTTTGGTAAGACAGGGTGGATGCGTACCACACCAAAAAAAAATTATAAGCAGTTGATTAATATGTATGTTTTTTTAATGCAATATTTATTGTTTCCCGATTTTTCGTCTGATAATATAAGGAATCTGTTCTGCATGTATGCATAATTATTTAAAGTCTTGATATTGCAAAATATCATAGAGCATAAGACATTGATCCATGTGACTTTAACACCGATTTTGTCCGTATACCCCCCAAATTTTTATATTATTTTATATTTTTGATCATTATTTAAATAGCTAAATTCCTTGATATATCTTAATTTAAAAAATCAAAATTATAAAATATAATGCATGGAAATGCTCTTCCCAATTTACAACACCATAGCATTTACTAGAAATAGAAGTTTTTCATAAATTTTATCTGGCATTTGATAATCCAAAAATATACAGGAAAAACATGACTTTCAACAGCTTACCTTTTAGATGTGGAAATAAAATGAAAATAACTGAGTGTCAAATCGAAAGCTTTCTTTACCAGAAAACTGGCACGTATATTTTCTTCTCTAATCAGCACACCAGCTTCCTGTGCGGTCACTCCCTTCTCCCCTAAACGAAACCTCGGCCCGTATGTATTCACCATCAACAAACAGTGTACATGTACTTCTCTCTCACCTGGTGTCAAATAGTAACATTGAAGACTACCAAATACGAATGAAACGCATCTTCTTATTTTCGGGATTTTGTTCACAACTTGTGTGAACATAAGGGGACGACCATTTAATTCTGAGGGGGGGGGGGCTGGCAGATTTTGGAAATAAATAATCTGTCCCTGAAAATATTGAAAATAAATAATCTTTCCTCCACTACAGAGAAAATAAATAATCTGGCCTTGACTTATGATATTCAAATATTGTGAAAAATACCTTTTTTATTTCCGTGTAATTTAATCTCAAAAGTCTTCCAATTCAAAACATTTTTTGGCTCGCTTCGCTCGCCATTTTAGAACCAAATAGTATTTAAAATCAGATTACCAGACTGGATACTTAAGTCGCTTTGTCAACATGACAATGTGCACTTCGTAGGTGTGATGAATAACAGTACACTTTTAATAAATACAAGTCAATTCTTATACACCACAAAAGATAAATTTTCTTGTCAAAGAATTACACTTCCCCAATAAATTAATACAAAATATACACTGGTGGATTCAAGTGGGACGTACATGTGTACAACACTCCCCTAAAATTTCAAAGTATGATACGAATAATAATAATAATGCCATACTTAGGGACAATACCAATATTTTTGTGCCTAGTTTTACTCTTAAAATACACAAAAACCCAAGAGCTTCAGGGGGCTTTGCCCCCTGGGCCCTTTTCATTCAAAGTATGATATGACTAGTATTAATAATGTCATACTTTGGTACATATCTAACCAATTCCTACACAAGGAATGGTTTATCGATTTGTTAGTGTTATTGTCTGGTTTTACTCTTTTACATACAGAAAAACCCAAGAGCTTCATTCAAAGTATGGTATGACCAGTATTAATTATGTCATACTCTGGTTCATAATAACCAATACCACCATGATAGTGCCTGGTTTTACTCATAAATACAACCCAAGAGCTTCGGAGGGGGGATGTTACTCCCTTGGCCTCCACCATGGCTTCGCCCAGGACCTGGGGGCCTTACGGCGGCCCCAGACCTCTCGCCTAAACGAAGTTATACACGCCCCTCCCCAAATCCTGTATGTGCCTATGGTATATACTTTAGTAACTGATTAGTCTTTTAGAATCAATTGATCACGGTATGGGAAGACAAAGAAGAAAATAAATAATCTGTCCTTGATAATCTTGAAAATAAATAATCTGTCCTCGACAGGCATGAAAATAAATAATCCGTCTCAAAAAAATTTGCCAGCCCCCCCCCCCCCCCCCTCAGGATCAAATGGTCGTCCCCTAACTCATTAAAGATTTTATTCTAAATAAATTATATAATTGTACAATTTACGGATTTCAAAAAAATTACTTGCTCGCTGGAATTTTAGGTAAAATTTCATATAAAATTATATAAGTCAATTAAATTAAACAAAGTCCCAAAACTCAATCTGCTGATTTATTTCATTTGTACAACGTTGTGCAGAGTTTATTATATCTCTCAGTTGATTCGATATGCTAGAGCATATTCTACGTATGAACAACTTTTAAAACGAGGTCAGTTATTGAAAAACAAGTTGATGGAGCAAATATATTAGCAAGCCCGGTTTAAATTATCATTTCGAAAGTTTTATGGTTGATACAAGGACCTTGTCAGCAAATACAATATATCATAAATAAAACATATGGAGATAACGAAAAGTATTCAAAATTATAAGTCCATAAAACAATACAAAATAGGAGCAGAGCAAACACGGACTTCCAAAACATCAGAAGTGGGACCAGGTGCCATAGAGGAGTAATAGCACCACCTGTCGACCGGTCACACCCGCCGTATGCTCCTTGTCATGATCGGGAAATAACAGAAAAATAGATCGTCAATTAAGTGTATATATAATGGACTAACAAGTAGTATGAAAAACGACTGTCAGCATTTGACTCAATGATAAATTGTATTTGCTGACAAGGTCATTGTATCGACAACAGAACTTACGAAATGATGACTTTAAACGAGACAGCTGAAATTCTTATTTCATCAACTTGTTTGTCAATAATTTATGTACGTCGTTTTGTAAATTGTTTATACGTAGAGCATGCTCTAGCATATCAAATCAAATTAGAGATATAAACTCCGTATGCAGGTGACAACGGTATATTGCTGCACATCTAAGGGAAGTTGAAGATAGAAAAGTAAAAGTCATCATGTTTATCAAAGAGCTTGGTTGTTAGATAACTATTAACGTTTTTTTCAAATAAAATATCCAAATATGAAACAGATGTTTCAAACTCTGTGGTATCTTTTATCTCAATGTTCACAGAGATATATTGTATGGACATAAGTATGGTAATTACCATTGTTAATTAACAATACGTCATCGATACATCTAAATGTCGAGTTGAAGGCCACAACAAGTGTTTTCTTCTTTTCATGCATAAGATGGGTGGATCCAATTTGCAATTGGATTGTGGCTGTGTTTTATGTTATTTTACCCACCTTTTTTGATAATAGGCAGCAATGTAACACATTTATTTTCATGTATGTTTAGAACTTTTTATGTTTAATAGGGGGTCAACTGAAGATATATAATATGTATACTATACATTACAATGTTTTTCCAGGTTTTTATTTCTTAATTAGTCTGCTGGTTGATCCCCCTTTTTTCTATTGTATATCATTTACAATGACATTATGGTGCTGGGGGTCAGATTGTGCAATATTGTGATAAAGATATGCAATATTTTTTCTTGTATTGTAAATATGTTTTACTACTTTTACGTCATTTACTTCAATAAATGACATTTTTCACTTCAATGATGTTGTTTGTTTTTGCCTGCTTTAGCCAAAAAACAAGCTCAGTTGTCTGGCAGGAGAACTAAGGAACATAAATAAGATTTTGCACAAATTCTGCTTCATATGGATACAAAAATAATCTGCTAATGCTAAGTCAAATGCTGACTGAATTTTTCATACTGATTATAAGGCCATTATTTACACACTGAATTGTCGACGGAATTTTCCGAGTTTTTTTTTCCGAACTCGACTTCCGAACTTTGAGTTCGAATTATTTTCATTATCTCTGCATACACGTATTTTATGAAAAAAAAAACAATCAAGATTAAATCTATTTACCGGATCAAGTGTGCAGTCTGTGAAATTATATTTTTGTTTTGTTATATTCAGAAAAAAATAGTCCTTATTTTCTCTTTGTAGAAAAACAGTCAAAAAAGTTGTTGTTATACGGATGAAGCTAATCCAAAAAATATTGAAGGTCATTTTACAAGACCCAATCAGTTGAAAATTACGAATATAGACGAATATAGACGGGCAAATATTTTTCAATTTTCGATATATATTTAAAAGTACCACGATAAGAAAAAAAGAAATAGATTAGAATTTTGTTTGTTTGTAGTCGAATTGGGGCAATTTCAAAATAAAGACAATTATTTATTGTTTTACACATACTCATTTGCTAAAACTACACTAAATAATGGTTTTGATAATTTAAAAAAAAAAACTAAATGGTTAAATGTTTCATCACACTTAATCTATATCCATATAATGGTCTATTCGAACACGCAAGCAAAATTCCTGTCCTGAGCCTGCGTTTTTTACAATGAACAATTTTATCCCTTTTCATGCCTCGCACCTTAAAACTAATGATAAGTCCATGATGTGAGTAAAGCTCGCTACTAGTAACAAGCTACTATATTACTTTCTTATGCTGTGACTTAATGGATAAAATTCTTTTGTCTATCAGTTTGATAACTTGTCTTGCTTCAAACAAAGTGATTAGAGTATTGTTATTAAGGCCATTGAACCAAAACAATCTTTACATTGTGAACAACTTGTATTTAAAGATATACTTCAGATCCGATTTAATGACTTTGTCTTTCATCTTGATATATTGTATTAGGGCGTCAGACAGGTTTAAGATCGATTTTACGTGATGGGAAACTGAGTGGAAAGCTACAGTACATGCAGCAAGCTATATATCGTGCCAGCAAAACTCATCGAAATACGATACTTGAGTTTTAACAAAAATCCTACGAAGAAGACATGATTGTATTTCTAGATTAAAAAACATTGATGAGTTTATTACTTTTTATAATTTTTTTTGTCTTATTGTTGAAACTGGATAAGACAAGTGGTTTTATCTTGTCGAGTCTGTCCGTCTTTCTGTCTGTCAGTCAATCTGTTCTGTCTGAGTCTTTCTCCGTACGTTTCCTCCCAGATACTGATTTAGGTATATGCGTTTACCATGTTTTTTTTCTAAATGCATTACAGATCATGTTTCCACATCGTTGATTGCTTTTAGTCAGGCAAGCTTTTAGGACAGCTGTTACTTGTAAAGTTCAAGATCCTGTCTATGACGGTAAGAGTTTTGACATATAGGATTGATATTTCAGATTCTTATTTTTATTAAAAGACTGCAAGATATAAACAAAACATTAAGAAAATTTTCATTTCACAATCCTTCTCTTCCATTTTGCAAAAGATTACTTTAAAAAAACATTTCATCATCTTATAACAATGAGTTATTAACAAGATTTAATTTTCTTTTCTCAAAATATCAATTTTTTGCCATACTGTATCTTTGAAGTATTCATTATTTTTTAACTCAAGCTCAGAATCATGCAAAAATGCAATAAATTAATTCCAGACGCATGGAATAAAAGTTTTTGCAAGTTTAATATTTTGCAATTATGTAAATCGCAACATAAAAAGTAATCCTTGATTAGGAACGTACATGTTAGCAATTGATATCATCTTTAGGAGGATGTAAAGGTATCCTTTTATTTCTATCTCTCAGTTTAATTTATTATTCAATTTTTCACAAACTATATGATAAACGTGATGACTTTTCTTTCGTCAACTTTCCTTACTCATGCAGCAATATACCTTCATCACCTGCATACGGAGTATATATCTCAGTTGATTCGATACGCAAGATCATGCTCGACGTATGAACAATTTTTAAAACGGGGTAAATTATGAACAAGCAAGTTGATGAAACAAGAATATCAACAGTCTTGTTTAAAGTCATCATTTCGTAAGTTCAATGATCGAAACAATGACATTGTCAGCAAATACAATTAATCATTCAGTCAAATGCTGACTGACGTTTTTCAGACTAATTGTTAGTACATTATTCATACACTGAATTGACGATGAATTTTTCCGTTATTTCTCGACAAGGAGCACGCGGCTGGTGTGACAAGTCAGCGGGGGTTGCTCACTCCTTCACGGCACCTGATCCCACCTCTGATGTTTCGGAGGTCCGTGTTTGCTCTGCTCCTATTTTGTATTGTGTTATGGACTTTGAAATTGAATACTGTTCGTTATCTCCATATCTTTACTTTAAATTGTGCATGTGCTTTATTTTTGTTTTCTTATACACTGCGTCTGTTCAAATTAAAAGCTATAGTATTTTTTGTAGGAAAAATGAATTGTTTTGCGTGTATAACGTTTATTTTTTACATCTGTTTAATGTGGACCAATGCATGGTGGAATCGATATAAGGGTAATTATTTTCACAGTATCCTAAAGTAACATTTGTAATAAATTATCAATAACTTTATATAATCGTCAACTAGATGCTGTCATGAGACAGTAATACCCGCACTATGGTGTTTGCCTCTAAATACACACTCCTTAATATTGGACTTTCCAAGGAAGAAGTCAAAATAATTCTATAATTATCACCGTACATGTATTCGTCAAATTGAACATAAAATTTTCAGGTGACCATATGATCTATGAGCCTAACATATGTATTTTGAATACTTAATTCATTACCAGTCTGAAATAACAGAATTTAATTAATGATTGAAGTAAATTACTTAATTAGATTCAGATAAATATTTTGCCCAAAATTTGGAACTTTTTAAATTTACTTTCTCAACGACATAAAATATTATTTTAGTACAAAGCGTTTTTGATGAATTTATCAAAATGTGCAAACTGATTTTAGTACTCGGTCGGGAAAAAACCCCATTGAAAATACAACCCGATTAATTTGTCAATGCCTATCTCTCCCCCCCCCCCCCCCACACACACTCTCTCTCTCACTCTCACATTTTTTTAAAATAGACCTAGATGGCAATGTTACCGGTATGTTAAAACATAGTTTATTATGATAGTTTGAAATTTGTTCCTGTACTAAACAGTTTTACGTGTGAACATCTTATTTTCTACATTCACATTGGGTTTGCGTCACCCATTATCATATTTATAGATATCACCTCTCGGCACACCTCGGCCGATTCATACTGGCAACGGAATCAGCAAAGGTTTGTCGAATGAGATTATTTAGCACATGAATATTGACGATGCAGTGTGGTCAGTTAAAATCATTTGTGTTTTAATTGGATTATATGGATTATATTTCATGAATTCGTTGTCACGACCTATGACATTCGGTAAGTACAAGATTTAGTATAGACTGCATAAAAATAAATAAATGCAAATGGTTAGGTTGAAGTTCAAAAAGGGTCAAAGATCATCGCATGCCACAGTCGACAAATTTCACATTGTCAAGTTATCTCCCGTTGCGTACATTCAGCATATACAGGCGCAGATCCAGAATTTTTTTTTCAGAAAGGGGGGGGGGTGTCACACCTCAGTCAAAAAAATCAGCCCAAGATTTCCTGAGAAGCAAATAAAAAATAATAATAAAAACTATGATGGTGGAGTCCCTGTTTTCTAAGGGGGAGGATGTCCAAAGTCATTTTTATTCTCTACAGTACATAGTCTTATTTAAATAACTGCTAATTCCAGGGGGGGGGGGGTGTCTGATCTCCCTAGCCACTGACTCCCTGTACCTGAAATGACAATTGATCTTATGACTCCATAATAGTAGAAAATTTTTTCATTTGACTATATATACATATTTTGTTTCCTATGTTTATGTATGTTTGTCTGTCCATAGAAACTTTAACCTTGCCCATAAGTTTTAAGTGGATTGGGCTTTACACATGGCTTCAATATTTCATAGGTAAATTTCTTTTGGCAAAACCTTTTAATGGGTACCACCAATTTTGACCTCTTCATCTCTTGACCTTGGAGTTTGACCCACTTTTACAAGAAAAATACCTTAAACTTGGCCTAAGTTTTGAACAGGTGGTGCTAGGACTTTCATGCTCTAACATGTGTAATCATTGTGAACTTAGATCTACAACAGGTATAATTATTTTTTACCTAGACCTTAGAGTTGAACCCAATTTAACTTTAACCTTGGCAATAACTTTTGAACAGGTGAGGAAGTTCTAGGGATTTCTCACTTTTTTCACATGTGTATTCCTTGTGACAAGACTTTCCCTTTGATACCAACAATTTTGACCCTTTGACCTTGACCTTGGAGTTTGACTTACATTTGAGAAACTTCAACCTTTGCCAAAAGCTACCATAACAGTTGCTGTCACAACAAACAAACAAATTACTAAAAAAAACACAGTATACATGTACATATTTTATATTAAACAGATATACATCTGGTCATATCTCAAGTTCTCCCTTGAATGAGACATGGTGATATAAATTTTAAAAAATAATTATGATAAGAGTTGAAAAGGTTGTGCATATTAAAATATACTAAGCTCTGCGGATGAATTAGATATACCAGTTTAGCTTTATTTTGCTACCAAAAGCACCTTGATTAACTATTTATAAGCTTACTGTTTTCTGAAATGTACTGATTTCTGTTGTCCATATGTTTGTCTGCAAACTTTTCACATTAACTTCTTAAGAACCACTGGGCCAATTTCAACCAATTTACATTTAAATATGCAGGGGACTTTTTCCAACATAAATCTTCTTCTCAAGAACAGCAAAGACATTTATTGTCCCCCATTTTCACTACAGGTAGGGTACATTAAATCTCATTTGTTTGTCAATCTGCCCATCTGTCACAATAAATTTAACCTTGGTCATCATGGTCGTATATTTTGAATGAGAAGAGACAGGAATTTTTTATTAAACATGTGTATTAGTATTAAATTGGACAATACCATTCTAAATACACTATGATTTTTATTACCCATGACCTTGAAGTTTGACCTAATTTCATAAACAAATTAATTGCTTTAAATTGATCATTTTGAAAGATAAATGAAAGGGCATTCATATTACCTGTGATAAGACCTTTCCAAATGTATCATGACTTTTTGACTCTGTGACCTTGACCTTGAAGTTTAACTTAGTTTTCATTAATGTTGTATTTCCTTTTCATTGAGAAGAGATTCGACTTTCACATTTCAAGTGAACATTACCCTTAGCAAGATGTTTCCCAACATGCTATGATTTTTTACCCCTTGACCTTGATGTTTTAACAAAATTTCAAAAGAGTGAACTCTCCCAAAAGAGGATAAGACCACTGTTTAAGGGAAGACTGGGCTTTTTCCATAAAAAACGTCATTTTTCGACCCTCATTTGACCCCCCGGGGCAAAATCAAAATTCCGAAACCTAACTGCACATCTACATGACCCCACCAACCATCTCCCAAAAGATGATTAGGCTGCTGAATAAAATGTAAGAGGAGTTCAGGGAAAATGGGGCTTTTAGCATAAAAAACGTCATTTTTCGACCCCCATTTGAACCCCTGGGGCAAAATCAAAATTCAGAAACCTTACTACACATCTGCATGACCCCACCAATCATCTCCCAAAAGATGATTAGGCTGCTGAGTAAAATGTAAGAGGAGTTCAGGGAAAATGGGGCTTTTTGCATTAAAAAAAGTCATTTTTCGACACCCATTTGACCCCCCATGGCAAAATCAAAATTCCGAAACCTTACTGCACATCTACATGACACCACCAACCATCTCCCAAAAGATGATTAGGCTCCTGAGTAAAATGTAAGAGGAGTTCAGGGAAGACGGAGCTTTTTGCTTAAAAAACGTCATTTTTCGACCCCCATTTGATCCCCTGGGGCAAAATCAAAATTCCGAAACCTTACTGCACATCTACATGACCCCACCAACCATCTCCCAAAAGCTGGTTAGGCTGCTGAGTAAAATGTAGAAGGAGTTCAGGGAAGACGGGGCTTTTTGCATAAAAAAAACGTCATTTTTCGACTCCCATTTGACCCCCCGGGGCAAAATCAAAATTCTAAAACCTTACTGCACATCTACATGACCCCATCAACCATCTCCCAAAAGATGATTAGGCTCCTGAGTAAAATGTAAGAGGAGTTCAGGGAAGACGGAGCTATTTGCATAAAAAACATCATTTTTCGACCCCCATTTGACCCCCCGGGGCAAAATCAAAATTCCAAAACCTTACTGCACATCTACATGACCCCACCAACCATCTTCCAAAAAGATGATTAGGCTGCTGAATAAAATGTAAGAGGTGTTCAGGGAAGATGGAGCTTTTTGCTTAAAAAACGTCATTTTTCGACCCCCATTTGATCCCCTGGGGCAAAATCAAAATTCCGAAAGATTACTGCACATCTACATGACCCCACCAACCATCTCCCAAAAGCTGGTTAGGCTGCTGAGTAAAATGTAGAAGGAGTTCAGGGAAGACGGGGCTTTTTGCATAAAAAACGTCATTTTTCGACCCCCATTTGACCCCCCGGGGCAAAATCAAAATTCCAAAACCTTACTGCACATCTACATGACCCCACCAACCATCTCCCAAAAGATGATTAAGCTACTGTGTAAAATGTAGGACGAGTTCAGGGAAGAAAAGTGTGACAGACGGACGGACGGACGGACATGAGTAACAACAATATACCCGAACTTTCTTTAGAAAGTGCGGGTATAATAAGAGAGTAAGAATACGTGACATGAATTATTAGACATGAACTATTAGACATGAATAATTAGACATGAATTATTGGACATGAACTACCGTAAATCTGGAAATTTTTACTGTAGATAATTTTTTAGCAAATTTGTGCGTGTATTACATTCGCAGAAATATTTTCCTTAGAAATAAATCAACATTTAAACAAAAAATTGGCTGAAAACTTTTCTATTTTAAAGTCAGTGAACAGGTGTTCGTAAACACTGGTCATTTTAAGAAACCTGTTTACACTACAAGCTAATTACCCGTGCATGTAAATTGCAAATATATGGTAAATATATTACATTCAATATCGTCCGATTGTTTGACAGGCACTGAGGCAGTATGTTTCTATTTAATTATATTGCCAAGAAAGAAAATCAGTTATTTTAAATAAGCATGTAATAAATGAACGTACACGGTCCATAACAGAAACTCAGTGCATTAAGTGGAGAGTTCCAAATGTAAACATGGCGTGTAAATTTTAGATAAGAATAAACGTTGAGAAAATTGGGCTTAGTTTTCATTTAGATAATATATTAGGTTGAAACACATGCACAACCTCAAAAAGGATTGTTATAATTAATAATTTGGACGTTTTTTTTTTCAGTGCATATCCTTTTATATTCTTCAAAATTGTTTCCGAGCGATTCTGCAATTCTTTGCCACGTTGCGACTGTAAATAGACATATATTGGTGGTATTCTAACAGTGCAAACTGAAACAGAAACTGATTTGAAAATCTTAATTGCTTTTTATTTTAAGTGCCAATGACAATTCGCAAAATTTTGAAACGTAAAAATTAATCGACAGCTTTTTGACCTAAATTCGCAAAAAGAAATCGACATAAAAATTTCCAGATTTATGGTAGAAGACATGAATTATTAGACAGATCTAGTGCGATTCTGGAAAACTTGAATTTCAATACAAATTTTTATCACACAAAAACAATTAATTGGCATATTTTTTATTAAAACATGTATATTTTTTGAGGAATGAGACATAATAAAAACAGGTGTTGTGTGATTTTCAATGCTCTGATGACTGAACGACGATTTTTTTATTTTAGTTTGCAAACTTTGGGCAACTTTTTCACCCTAAATATTGAACTTTAATTATTTTCCCGATTATGACAAGGAGCACATGATTAATATGACTAATCAATAGAAGATACTTACTCCCATGGCACCTGATCTATAATCTCTGTCTTCAAAAGTCCGTGTTTGCTCTGCTCCTGATTTTTAAATTTGACTTTTGAGAATGAAATCTGTTTATTGTATTCACATTTCATGTAGTTTGATTTAGCTCTTTACATAAAAAAATCTTCATTTTTGAATTGGTTCAGGAAAATTAAAAACAAAAAAAGTAATTTTGAACTTTTATCGAGTTTATATTATACCTTTGTTGTTATATGTACAAAAGTTAGTCCGCAAACATAAATATATATTTGAACCAATAAAATTACGTTTGCGCATTCTTACAATAGTTTTTCTCCACAGGTTTCTGTTCACTGCCTGAAACTTGCTTTCTCCCAAGGGATTGTAGCGACATTCATAAGATGTTGCCATACAAACCTAGTGGGATTTACCGGATTTATCCAATAGGAGGTCAAGGTTACAAAGTTTTTTTGTGACATGACGTTGGATGGGGGCGGATGGACGGTATGTTCTTACATTTAAAAAAAATGATTTAAGTTTTTTTTTTAAATAAATATATTGAATTAAAAAATGTTTCAAATCTTGTGTTATAATCCTTAAAACCTTTGTGGTTACAAAGACAGGGAACAAAATTACGCAAGACATAATCTGATAAGGTAATAAAAATGCAACAAAATATTATATAATGTAATTAAATAAAAATTATTTTTTTCTCTGCTGAGATATGAGTCCCTTGGAACATAAACAATTAAAATATCGCAAAGCGCCTTCATTTATTTATTTAATTACTGATTTTGAAACAGAACTTTTTTTCCAGTTCTATGAAACAAATGTCATTCTTATTGAAACAAAGTCATGATAAGGTTATGCAATTTTTCCTTTTTCCACGTGGCACTGTAGATAAATCATTTGCTATAGAGTCTTGATGTAAGGAGGCGATCGAATCGAAGTGATATATGATTGAAAAATTCTCTAAAGTGGCTTTAAATAACAACCGAACAAACGCATTTCCAAAGATGTGCAGCTTTTGTTTCAAGATCTTTGTTGACCAGTTATGATCATATATAGTGTCCGGCTTACCTTTATGAAAAAAGGCCATTTTGAGTCTTCGTGGTTTTATAGACATTCAAGGAACATAAAACAAAATCATTCATAATAAATAAGGCATCAAATATTACAGGAATTGTCGTACGTAGAGCATGTTTTTGCATATCGAATCAACTGAGAGATATCCCGGTATGCAGGTGATAAGGGTATATTTCTACATAAGTAAAGGAATTTTGACAATGGAAAAGTTGAAGTCATGGCGTTTATCATAAAGTTTTATTGTTAGGGTACCATTAGTGTCTTTTTTTAGTAAAATATTAAAATATGAAACATATTTGTATTTGTGTGGTATTTTTAATTCAAGCGCGCACTTGCATATATCGAGTCGATATAGGAATGGAATAGCTATTTTTAATTTACAATCTGTTGTCAATATATCTACATATCTATCTGTTGAGGTTAAGGTAACAGCATCTAACACTGTTACATGAAAAGCTATACAAACATGAATTTTGTTTTGGTGTTCTGGACACTAGAGTTCGGCCTAGGCAAACTAACATCCCAACCCTGAGGGTAATCTCCTAAAATATGCCGTCTTTCATCACATATTTTAACCTTGCTAGATAAGCATATAAATGTGCAATGGCGTGAGGTCACATTGCTATCTATATTCATCTTTAGATGCAATGGCGTAAAGTCACCTTGCTAGATAATCATATAAAGGTGCAATGGCGTGAATTCACCCTGCTAGATATTCATCTTTAAATGCAATGGCGTGAAGTCACCTTGCTAGATAAGCATATAAAGATGCTATGGCATAAAATCACCTTACTAGATAATCATATAAAGGTGCAATGGCATGAAGTCATCATATAAAGGTGCAATGGCGTGTAGCCACCTTGCTAGATAAGCATATAAAGGTGCAATAGCGTGAAGTCGCCTTGCTAGATAAACTTATAAAGGTGCGATGGCGTGAAGTAACCTTGCTAGATATTCCTATTTGGATGCAATGGCGTGATTGATTGATTGATTGTATATTGTTTAACGTCCCTCTCGAGAATTTTGTTATATGGAGACGTCAACGTATGCCGGTGAACTGCTTCAAATTTTGACCTTTATTCGGCACTCAGGGCCATTGAGCAGCGAGAGATCTTTAAAGTGCCAACGACTGCCGCTGACACGGGGTCTCGGTTTTTAAGGTCTCATCCGAAGGACCCGCAACTTTCACTTTAAAGTGCCGAGCGCATGGCGAAGGAACAGTTGCTACCCACTTTTACGACTAGGTCAGTCGCGGCCGAGATACGAACTCACGACCTCCCGATCACGGAGTGAGCGCTCTACCAACTGAGATACCGTGAACGGTGCAATGGCGTGAAGTCACCTGAGAAGAAATCAATCTTAAAAAATCAAAGACTGAATCATTTAATATGAGGAAGATAAGAGGTACAGTTTACTGGGCCTTTATGCAGCACCCTTTCTGGATTAACATTACAGGGTATATGAAATGTTTTTTTCTAAAGTTTCCTTATGTTACTTTGTACGATTATTTTTTTAGGTCTTTCCACCTTCCTTTATATCAAGGTCAAAGGTCAAGGTCATTCGAAATAATTTTTTTTAGCTTTTTCCACAACAAAATTTTGTTTTTTAACATATATAACATATCTTTGCATTATAGATAAGTACTGTTAAATCTGCTAGGTACATTTTATTCATATCCCCTATGATTGACCCGTTTGAAAGTTGCCCGTCGTTTGAAAAACATTGTTATTGCTACTCCTCTGAAACCGTTAAATGTAAAGACACAAAACATTCACTAACATCTGAAGGGTATTTAGAAACAGCTTTAATTTATTCGGTGCAAAAGATCTGATGACCCATTGTATAAGTTATTGCCCTTTAAAGTCTTTGCGCTTACTACAAAACCTTATTACTTTAAAACTATAAGTCGTAGAAGCATGGGGTCAATTGCATAATGACTCATGAGCTTTGACATTTAATATTTGTCAAGGTCAAAGTAGTTTGAAAATTATTAAAGTTTTTTTTTCAAACCATTTTTGGACTCTTTTTTGTATTGAATTAACTTTAGAGAGTAAAAAAAACAAAAATTTAGAAAGAGCTAGGTTCACTTTATGCATAAATTGGCCTTGCTTTTATATCAATTAATAAACTATCACCCTTTTTCCCATTTCATATATCAAAAAAAAGTAGAGACTGGGTGCTTTCATTTCCTAAAAAAAAAAAAAATTCTTTTCTAGAATCTGAGTATTGGGAAACAGGCTTTGAGAAAATGCAGTGATCTTGAATATTGAAGGAATTATTCATATTTGACTACCTTCAGCAAAGAATTAAAATGTTAGCACAGCCCACGATCCAAAATTTTAAACATATTTTTTTCAATCTTCATAAAAAGAGATTTTTCATTATTTAATTGCATATTTTGGATTAGAGGTTGTACTGTATATGAAATATTGAATAAATACTTCAACTTAAGGCCTTTTCCAAAAGAATTAACAGGAAATGGGGAAAACAACGCATTTTATGACGTGATAATACTCTGACTAATGGGAAAATTACTTCATGTTCAATAGATACATGGTCACCAACAGTCAGAGTGATAAATATTGCATTTTCCACCTAAACTGAGCAGATTTTATTTTTCAGAAATTCTCAGGGCCAAAAAAGGCCCTTAGTGGATCTTGCTCTTTAAAGAAGGTGGAAAAACCTCTTACTGTTCGAGAACAATTAGTTTACTAGTTTTTTTTCTGTAGTTAAGGTTTATGATGACTTTACCTAATGAATCACCAACTCTCCTTACTTATGAAGCAATATACCATCATGACCTGCATAAGGGGTTTATATCTCCCAGTTAATTCGATACGCAAGAGATTGCTCTACGTATTAACAATTTTGGAAACGAGCTAAATTACTGACAACAAATTAAAGAAACAATAATACCAACAATCTTGTTTAAAGTTATTTTTTCGTACTTTTTTGTCGATACAATGACCTCGTCCGCAAACACATTCTATAATTAATTCGAATGATGACTGACGTTCTTCATTCTAATTTTTGGTCACTACTTACAAACTGAATTGTCGACGGATTTTTAAAGTTATTTTCCGACCAGGACAATGGAGCAAACGGCGGGTGTGATCAATCGACATGAGATGTTTCCTCCTCCATGGCACCTGATCCAACCTCTGATGTTTTGGAGTGCCGTGTTTGCTTCGCTTCTATTAATGTTTAATGGTGTTTTGAGCTCGAATACTGTTTGTTATCTCCACATACATCATTTTAACTTAAACTAGATGTCACATCAAATTTTAGAAATAAAATGAAGCTTGAATCAATATTACATAGTGCATTACATTCAGGTTTTTCAACGGAGAATAGACGGGTACGTGAATTTCTACCGCACGTGGTTGGAGTATAAAAGAGGTTTTGGAAATGTTTGGAGAGAGCACTGGCTAGGATGGATGTCACTGAGATATTTTAAGTGAGATTTTAAATTGACCGTGAAAAAAAAATTAATTGTGTTGTTTGCTGTTACTTTTTAATGGTTTGAAGGAAACGAAGCATTGCATGAAATAACAAGCCATGGATACTATGAGTTGAGGATAAACCTAGAAGACTTCAATGGTAACAAAAGATTCGCAAAGTACAGCCACGTTCAGATAAGTAGCGAAGCTAACGGATATCGACTGACGGTCTCTGGATACACAGGAACTGCAGGTTGGGTCAGGAATTTCTGGAATTATAATAAATTATTATTCGATAAATTTTCTTACCTAGTATATTGCGTAAGAAGCATTCTTATCTTTTTTTGTCCATTATGAAACTAGGTTTTGGATAAAGTCATGTGCACTGTATTTTATTTTAGCTACACTGTATTTTATATTAAATGAATTGCATACATGCCAATGTACATGTATCTGAAGCCAAGTTCCTTGTATCTATATTTATAGTATTGATGTTTTTCGTAAAGAGAATTTTTTTTAGGAGATTCCTTGGCGTATTCGCAAGGGGCCAGGTTTTCAACGTATGACCGTGACCAAGACTATCACAGTGTCAACTGTGCTAAATTAAACAAGGGAGCTTGGTGGTATAAGGGCTGTTCTGATAGTCTTCTGAACAGTGTTTATTACAGAAATCCAACAGGTCATGCTCCCTGGAAGGGTATAATATGGTATCACTGGAAAGGAGAAAAATACTCTCTCAAGTCAACAACCATGATGATAAGAAAGCACCAACAAACGAAATAAAAAAGAAGTTTGATTTTGTACATTGTTTCATGTTTGGTCAGCTTTAGTAAGAGACGAAAATTTTAACAAACACCATTTTTACGAAGATCTATATGTTCCCCTCAAACGAGGTTTGACTTTAACTTTGACGTGACTATTACAGATATACCTACTGATGCTTTATTCTTCTTCTAAAATAACTTTGGAGGATATAAAACACTAAAATTTTGTCATTTGCATTGTTGAATGGACTTTTGAGCTTGAATACTGTTCGTTATCTCCATACATTTTTATTGATACATGTTTCTTTACAATGTCTAGTGGAAAAAAATGTTGAAGTTTTTTCTATGTATGTCTGAGTGTTCTATGACTTTAATTAAAGATTATATCAGATTCCTTATAAATCAAACAAACAATATGGGTGTTATTTTGCTTGTTTAAAATGGCGCTTCTTTCCGCGGTGATCAGTTTGCTGGAGTAACCAAAGGGCTGCTCCACAATAAAGAATCAATACAACAAATGTGATGACCCAAATCGGGCGGATCATGCACTGGGTAGGTCACAAGTGCATGAACATCACCAATGCAAAAACAAATTAAATTCAATCAATAAATTATTAATCAATCAGTCAATAAATGAATTCAAATATCAATCAAGTCAATTACTTGTCAATCAATCAATCATTATTCATTCAATTTATCAATTGAATATCAATCATGTCAATAAACAATGTAATTAGCGTAAGAATATGTGTTGCACTCATCCAGTTGCGTTGAGGTGCGACGGAATACGATATGATATGAAGTCGGTCACGTGATCAAATATAGTACATTTGATCATGTACTGACTTCATGTCATTCCCAAGGAAATTCTTAAAAAATATTTTATTTCTTATAATTTCATTTTTTATTCCTCTGACAAGGAAAAATTGGCACTATTTAGACTCTGTTGGGGAATTGCAAAAGTCAAAGTGCTAACCATGAAAATGCTTTCTCAAGGTTAACGTATTTGTGAGTGAGCAGCTAGACAGAAGGACATACAGGACAAAACTAAATTACCTCTGAATTTTTTTTCTACGGGGGTCAACAGGTCACACCCTTTGTCATAAATGGGCAAAGGAGACAAGAGGCTTAAAACGTTAAGCCCTTTGCTTTCTTCACAAACGTGTATTCCTACGATTTTTTTTCTGTTGCCTTAGCTCATACACAGGGTTAGTGATTAAGGGTAAAAGTAGAAGACGCTTGCACATAATCATTTCTCAAATAAAATAAGTTTGCTGACTACGGGGCGCAATTGATTCCCATGATAATTCCGATATATTGTTGGAAGTTCTTGTCTCCGAAAATGACATGAATACAATGTAACGTCAATCATAAACTCAACAATCTCTAAATGTCAACTTCAGAGAACTTGCAATCATTCTTTGTATAAAACTAATGCTATAAATGACCAGTCATAAAGTAAGTAAATGAACGAGGTCCATTATTATATGCTGCCAGTGATGAAAAAGCCTGTACTTTAATTCATTGTAGGGAATGGTTGTATATAAAGTGTTGAAGGTGTTAATGGCATGGCTTTGGCATTTTGCTTTTATTAATTTCATTTTTTTAAAAAACAGTTTTGTTTTTAAATTTCAAAGTAGATATATCAACATCTGATCCTTATTTCAACCATTTCTATAATATATAGTTGTACAGTACTCCTGAGGTTTCTACTTCATTGCTGTTTTTGGAACCCGCTATGTATTTTTGTTTGTAAGGGATTTTATGAGCGCAGTTTGGTGTGATAATTGATTTTTTTTTAATATTGGGGATATTAAAACGATTCAAATTATCAAGTGCTAAAGTACATGTACAGTGAAGGTAAGCTGATAACAAGATTTTTAGGCCAATGACGACAAGGCACAACACCGTTCAGATTTGTTATGAAGAAATCAACTAAATAAATGACTAAAATAAGTACACGTATATATAGGGATAAGTTTATTCCACATCAAATCTAATTTTTGTATTAAAACTATTGAATTATCACATGACTTACATGTAATTGCAAAAAAAAAACAACGCTGTATTTTATTAAGTTTGGTCAATAATTTAACAGTCGTGTTACATAGGCATTGAATAAATACCACATGGAGGTTATAAACTAATTCAATATTGCAAGGTTATAAACTATATATGAGCAACAAATACAAACATAAGAGTAAAGTCATCTTCATATCTTGTATTTGTTTTAAATTGTGATTGCTTTTGGAAGATATTGTATATTTTCTTATAAATTCAAGTTTACAGGCGTAAGTTGAAATATGTTTGACATTTACAAAGTATTTTGCATGTACCTCATCAAATAATTCTATCGAATTAAAAAAAAGCAGCGGCCCATTTCAAGTGAAATATATGGAGATAAGGAACAGTATTAAAATTCGAAAATTTATTGAAAAATCCAAAATAGTAGCAGAGGAAAAATGGACCTCCAAAACATCGGAGGTTGGATCAGGAGCCATGGAGAAGTGAGCATCCCCTGTCTACCTGTCAAACCCGCCGTATGCTCTTAAACGTAAAAAGAGACTGCTGATATTCTTGTTTCAGCAACATGTACGTATGTCAATAATTTACCACGCTTCAAAATGTGTACATATGTAGGGCAGGTTCTTGCATATCGAATCAGCTGGAAGCAGGTAATAAAGGATTATTCATAAATCTTCTCTTTTTTTCATAAAGCTTCGTTGTTAGAATAACATTAGCGTCTTTTACAAGTAAAATATCCGCATATGAAACAAACGCGTCATACTCTTTGGTATCTTTTTTCACAACCTCACCGGGATATATCGTGCTAGCATAAAATTTAAATAACCGTTGTTAACTGACAATATGTCGCCGATATATCAAAATGGCGAGTTGAAGGCCACAGCAAGCGTATTCTTCTTTTCACGTACAAGATATTTTGAACAAATTTTGCTTTATATGAATACAAAAATAGATATGTTCATAACAGCAAACAATTGGTACCCTTTGCATTTCAAGTAGGTTGTTTGAAGACCTGGTTTTCAAAAACCGCATTGATATTGTCAATCAGAGACTCAAGCATCTCTTTGATGTCAACTTCAGAGTACCTGTGTCTACAATCAGAATGTTTTAAACAGAATAACATTTGAAGTGATCAATATAATTCATTGTAAAATTACTGCGCCAGAAACTACGTGACGACCTAGGGAGATTGAACATAGTTCAATTCCCAAAAGGCCTGGACTTTAATTTATCGTAGGAAATGGTTGTGTGTAAAGCTTAAAAATTTTAAATTTTCAAGCTGTTGATTTTGATAAAGTCTTGTGATTTCAATTTTTCAAAAGTTCCTTAGAATTTTTAAGTATATGCATCTGATTATCGACACTTTTCGAACATAAATTGTTGTACAGTAATCATGAAGTTTCTCCTTCGCTTCTGTTAACATCTAAGTGAGGAGTAAAGAAAAAAAGGTTTGGTTGAACATGTAGCAGAACCCGTACATACTGATAAAAGGGGGAAAAAAGTTCTGAAAAGCAGAGGAAACTCTGACCGATAGTCGAACTACTTAACATTTTTGAAAGTAGATTTGCCGTGTTTATTTATCATGTTTCTTGATCGAGTTACCGCATTACAAACAAGATGTGTTTGTGAAACACTATGCGCCCGGTGGCACCAAAGTTCGAAAAAAGCTATTTTTTGCATATAGGTCAAGGTCATTAACCTTGGTATCATTTGAAAGAACTTGTTTTGTAGAGTATGCATACCAAATACCAAGTCTCTATCTTCTATGGTTCAAAAGTTATGGTGAAAGTTCAAAAAATCTCTTTTTAGTATATTCACTGTATGTCACAGTCAAGGTCACAAGGTCATTGATCTTTGTGTCATCTGAAAGAGCTTAATGAGTGAACTAGGCATACCACATATGAAGTCTCTATCTTTCATGGTTCAAAAGTTATGGTGAAGGTTAAAGTTTGAGGACAAAAAAGCTATTTTAAGCGTATAGGTCACAGTCAAGGTCACAAGGTCACATGGTCATTCACATTGGCATCATTGGAAAGAGCTAAATTAGTTAAGTATGCATACCAAATATGAAGTCTCTATCTTTCATGACTCAAAAGTTACGGCAAAGGTTAAAGTTAGCAGAAAAAGTTTATTTTCAGCATATAGGTCGCAGTCAAGGTCACAAGGTCACTGATCATGGTGTCATTTGGAAAAACTTCACTAGTGAAGTATGCATACTAAATATGAAGTCTCTATCTTTCATGGTTCAAAAGTCAAAGGTTGAAGTTTGCAGACAAACAGACAGACAGACAGGACAAAAACAATATACGCCTCGGATCTTTCGATACGGGCGCATAAAAAGGAACTTCAGAACAATATAGTATTTTAAAGACTTCCTTGAACATGCTATAATTTCCAAATTTTCGGCAATTTATTTACATTAATTAAATGACTTCGATACGATGTTATGTTTGACTTACAGTGCTTACATATTTCTAGAGCCGTGCCTCTATAGGAAATTATGACATATTTAAATATTTTTCATAAATAATACAATGTATTTTATTGCAACTACCAATTAACCGGTACATTGAATTGTGAAAACAATATATTTGTCTTTGTTCCGTCTTGCGTAAAGTCCGGCGAGGGTCTAGGAGATAATTGATTGATTACTCGAGGTAAAACCCTAGTAATTAAGTGTCATAACTTTTTGAATTGAAAGACGGTAGAAGTGTTTGATTAAAGTTTCAGTTAGAGAGAATTTGAGTGTTCAGATTTTCTAATTATCACAACTCTTACTGTGTCGGCAAAATTTTTACTGTGTCGCATGCATGAAATTTGAATCGTTACTGTGTCGGAGAAAATTTTACCGTGTCGGGAGCAACACAGTAAAACAGCTCATGGAGAACCCTGCACCTATTGTCAAATAATAAAGCGAAGTGTTAAATATCAAGGACAAAGTCAAAAATCAAATTATGCTTTGCTTTTTAGTGCAGATTACAGCATCGATTTCCACTCTGGTGTTCAAGACGTGATGCGATATATGCTGTGTTAGATTTCTATAGCAGATAAGTTCTGTGATACATGCCTCGTGAGATTGTGCACGAACTGTATCGATACACATATCCTACATGATGAATTCAGGCATCACAGACTTGTTAAATTTCAGACAGGACAATCCGCTCTTCTCCACGCCAGTTGTGAAATTCATAAGGGAAAACCACGTGTCATGTCTATTGCCATACGTGCAATATTCGCTTTTGTCCAAGGTGCATATTATCCAATCATCGGGATCATAAAAACTGGACTTTCTAGAAAGAACTCGCCAGTAAATGTCCAAAACTTTCAAGCTTTTAAGTTCTAAAATTTTAAATCTCGTGCATCGATTTCCTTTCAGGGGCAATTTCCAAAGATTTTAAGTTTTCCAAATGAAGAAATCCAACATTTTCCAGACGTCCTTCTGTTCGAAGAAACCTCTTTCAAATACACTCCTGATAATGACCTAGCTTGCAGAATCCTGAAATATTTGCACGTTGACGAATTTGTAAGCAAAATTCAAATTCTGCAGAGCAGAGTTGTCTTAGTAGAAGGCAGTGACCTTTGTTATGGAAATTTGGTGGAAGGTTTAATTTTGTTTGCATAAACAGAGTGAGAGTGAGACAAAGCAGAAACACCTTTCTGGTGCAAGAGGTAGAGTAGATAATTCCCTTAGTGATGACTTTATTCAAGATCCATTTTTTTCACTTGCACTCGTCACAATATCCTTGCTGGCATTACAATAAACAGACAATTGATATCAAATTACTTCATAATAGTTACAATATGCTATTCTTGCACAGACTTGCAATCTCAATGAAATAATAAAGATTCCCTTACTTATGCAGAGTACAACTTCATCATCTGCATACGGATTATATGCATATGTCAGTTGATTCGATACGCAAGAGCATGCTTTACGTATGAACAATTGCAATTGCTGACACGAGATAAAATTTGACAGATAAATTGATGATACAAGAATATCAGCAGTCTCATTTAAATTCATCGTTTCATTCTATGGTCGATATGATGACCTTGTGAGCAAATGCAATTTATCATTGAGGCGAATGCTGAGTGATGTTTTCGTCCATTATTCATACACCTGATCCCACCTCTGACTTTTTGAAGGTCCGTGTTTGCTCTGCTCCTATTTTATTTTGTTTTATGGACTTTGATATTGAATACTGTTCGTTATCTCCATATCTTTTATTGATAAGATTTGGAAGGATGTTTTTTTTTGGGGGGGGGGGGGATTTAAACTGTTTGCATTTTTAAGAGTAGGGGGTATTATAAATAGTGTGAAATTGAAGGCACTGTGTCAAAGCCACATCGGCAAAGAACATGAAAGTCTCAACAGCATTTTATTAATATATTTTTTCCTTTTTTATCTAGCCTGAAACACCTTTGGATCAGTTTACTAGCATATGCCATATGCCAAAAGCCTTTCTTGTGTCAAGTAATCCTGAAAGTATCAAAAATGCAAAATTACCCGTCAACAGGGAATACAGAAATATATTTTAAAACAGACACACCAGAATTTTCATGAACTCGACTCTCCTGGGGAATATCTATTATTCAGTGCATATTATACTATTGACACCTTTACTGACTTGTTGGTAAAGGTAATCAGAACAGAATATTATATTGCCGTTATAGTGGAAATACAGCCAATGAAGTTTTCACTAGAGAGGTAATTTTATCAAGAAGTCAGATCATTCAGATTAATACGGGATCCATATCTGAAAGGAAGTTTTCGTCCCGTGCTCGGAGAAAAATTCGACTAACTGAAAACCTTTCAGGGGCATCTAAATACGTAAAAGAAGATTTGAGGAATGATGCTTTGGGGTATCTGAAGGAAATACTTGATATTGAACTTAGGAGGGAGATAAAAGAAATTTTCTTACATGAAATTTTTAGTAACTCAATTCTTTATAAGACATTTGTCGCCTATAAATTGGGCCCTTTTGACCATTATTACATTCGGTGGTTATCTGTTAACATTTTTTAAACAACCTAAAATCAATGCCACTCAATGGCAGATCCAAATTTTAGAGACATTATATAAAAATATATTAGATAAGAAGGATTATATTGTGTGGAGGGCTACCAAAAAATTAAGGGCATTTTCGATCAGACTTTTGCCGAATTGAAGGTGATAATTAGTATGCTTGAAGATGTGAAAAGTAAAATTCCATTAGGTGACCAAACTGAGAGTAAGTGAAATTGGAAAAGTACTATGTTTTCTTTATTTAAATTTTGACAAAGATAAGCCGATTGATTGTTTCATAAATCCGATTTAAATGAACTAGATTGATAAAAATTCATTTGACTACTTTAAGTCTTTGTTTTTTTCTAAGTATTTTGAGTAAATATGTTGTTTTTTTTTCAATTTAGTTTTTAATAAGTTGATGCTTCGAGACTCCCAAGCAAGTGTTAGTCGTCCATCGATTCTTTACACCAGAAGTCAAATCTGAATTAATGCAGCTTCAACAGACATAATGATCCATGTAGGTGAGGCGCTTGAAAAAATAATTTTGAAGTTATCTTTCCAAACTCATTTATCTAAAGTAAAAATAAATGATTAAATGTGTTTCCTTTAAAAAGGTCACAATTGTTCTTCATCATTTTTAAGCATTATGTAGGTGATGATAATATACCAGGTATTAATGCAAAGGTAATTGGAGAGAAAAATAAAGGCAGACGACGACTCCTTAAAGCCTCATTCCATCTTTTTTATTCGATGTTGTACCGTCTTCAAAGACATGTAATATTACTTACGATTTTTTATTGATTGATTTTTTTATGAATAATAAACAAGAAGGTAATTAGTTATGTTTATTTGTTAGTTGTAGTCTAAATCACATTTTATTGCACTTAGTTTCAGATATTAGATGGTACTATAGCTACGGATCGTTGTTTACTTTTTTTTCATTCCCGAGATTAAAGAGTCAGGATGCGCAAATATCGTCATTTATAAAAACAAACACTGATTTGGTCGAAGATTGATAGATTTATTGATATTCAATTGGTATACTGCATATACATTGTTACAATGCATTTTCTGATAATATTATTTTATGATATATTTATAAAAGTTTGGCATTAAAAATTGTCTGTTAGGGACTGAATTGGGAAAATACGAGGGGTGATCAAAAAGTTCGAGAACTATCTCTATATTTACAAAACCACATTTCTGAATATAGAAAAAAATTGTACACACATAGCCATACACAGGGTCTATAAACAGAATATACTGAATAAGGTTTTGCTCCTTGATTGTGACGTCACAGTGTGAAAATAACGTCACTATGTAGGTTTATTGTGACGAAAAATGGTTGTCTCGCTCGAACACGTTCAACAAACGACTGTAGAATTTATGGTATATCTTAGAAATCCCGTAGAACTAGAAAATAATAATTTGTACACAGTTTATTAAGATAAATGTCTTCCTATAAATTTAATAAATTATTGGATTAGTCGTGTAAGTGAAGGAATGCAGATGGTTAAAAATGACACTTGTTTTGTTTCCCAGTGAAAGCAAGTTTGAAGAGAGATGTGTTTTTAATCAAGCAATTTGCTATCAAAGACCTCCAATTTACACTTTGAAAAATACTTGAATATTTCAACTATAATATACTTATTAAATACCCAATATATCGTTAACTTTAGATTTTAAACATCATAGATATAATAAAAATGAAGCACCCATTCACTATCCACCTTAAAAAAACTTCTCTCCTAAAACGGAAGATTTTGGTTTTGATTGTCGCCATGCTTACTAATTTTGGAAAGGAAATTCTTATCCATCCCTTCTGTTGCCGAGATTTGACCATTTCTAACAAATGAACTATTTTTGTTATAAAAATTAAATTACATGGAAAGAAATATATGACTCAGAAAAATCTTTCAGCTTTTGTGACAAAACGCTACGGAGTGGGTCACGTGACCGCCTATATCACGTGATTCGCGCATGAGCAGAACGGTGGCAGATTTGCATTAAAATCGGAGAGGATTAATTTTAAATACAATCAACATTGAAACCAAATATTGTTTCTTTTATGGAAGTTATTCAATTAGTTCGCGATTTTTTTGATCACCCCTCGTATTATGTTTTTGTTTTGTGAATACATGTAAGTGAACCAAGAGCATCTTATTCATATTAATAAAGATTTTATTTTGTTAAATAATTCTTGATTATTGTGAATGCTATAAAAATGTCATTCTTTTTATTTTTCCCCATTATCATCTTTATGTCATACTATCATTTCTTAATTTGATAACGTATTAAAGAATTGTTTTTAAATAATTACGAGAGAGAGAGAGAGAGAGAGAGAGAGAGAGAGAGACAGAGAGAGAGAGAGTTTGTTTGTCATTTGATTTTACAATCTAAGTTTGGGTTGCAAAAATATAAATAACTTTATCTGAATTTTTTTTTCAAGCAAACGTTTTCTTTTCACTAGATAATAAATAATGTCTATAGATCTTAAAGATGTTGTAATGATTGTTTCCTAGATGATATCTGTATCAAAGTGTGCAATACCTGAGATATCGTACACTTTCGTCTTTTTTTCCAAATCTATAAAAGAATTCACTGTTCTGTGTTTTGATGATTCGATCAATATTAAATACATGTATATATACCAGATGTCAATCACTGCATCCGCAAGCATAATTTTAAATTACAACATCATTTTATCTATAGAGAGCCCATTTTGTCTCAGCAATGAATGAAGGGACACAAATTTAAGGAAAAGTCTACAATAGATAAATCAAAGAAAACTTTCAAGCAAAAATATGACATCCTCATTGAAATTTCCTGAAAGATTTCTAAAATAGTCCTCAAATGCATGGTAAAATTTAGCAAATAAAACAAAATTGTTAAAACCATAAAACAATGCAACATTTTCGTTAACAATTGTCATCTCAAAATTGATCAAAAGAGGTTATCGAATGTACCTTATTTGTAATGATCTTAAAATAAAGGTACGTGAAACATGAAAAGGTACGTTAACCAGAGGTTAAAACAGGTTTCTAGAATCGTTAATTCAGCAAAAATACTTCCACTGGAAAACCAGTGGTGGAATCAGGTTCCTAGGAGAATTTTGTATTCCCTGCAGACCATTCACTCCCATTGTGAGCCCTATCAAATCCCACTGTGGGACGTAGAGACCGGTCCTTTGGATGAGGCAGTTTAAACCTACGTCGCAGTAGGTGCTAGCACGACAAAGATCCCTCCATGCTCAAGGGCCCTGAGTGTTGAGTATGGGACAAAATATACAGCTCTTCACAGGCAAGTGTTTGCGACTCCGTATAAGTGAAAAATTCTCGAGAGGGACATTAAACAAAAAGCAATCAGTCAATCTTATTTTGTGTTCTTATGTTAAGTTTTAATCAAAGAAAATTGTTTTTTTTCCAAATGAAGATTTTGTTTTTATTTCAAAACAAGATCATTACAATGTGAAGTTGACTATTTCCCGAAAATAAGATTGAGGTAGATGTTTACAATGATTGAGACAATGTTCTACCTGTATATTTATTACCATGCTTTGTCCAGAAAAAAAAATTCATGGTTCAATGTGACGATTGCGTCAATAAATACCTTTTTACACAAAAGCCAATCATCAGATACACAAAAGGAAACAATAAATTTCAACATCATTTTTCATACACAAATCGTATTCGTTATGCGTACATCAGTGCGCTAGGGGAGCAGCATTTTATAAAAATACCTTTTGAAAAATATAACACTGCAGGAAAATATATTAAAAAAATTACCTAACATTTTCTTTGTTGGGAATTTTTTCTATGGATATTAGATTAATATTTCATCTGTACAGAGAATTGAATTAATGAACCATGGAAAAAAATGATAACTATGAATAACATGACAGTCACTGTTAATCGTACGATCCTTATCTTTTGCTATATGGTTTAAAAAGGGGATAATTTACATACATATAATATGTGTATTAGATATATTTAAAACCTTGCACAATAAAAGGGAACACATTTTGAATTTTCAATAGTATTTTTAAAAATAAAAAGAAGAGAATATTGTATTTCTAAAGAACATGATAAATGAAAACAGAAATTAACCCAAAAAGAAATGTATCAAAGAGATTAACATAAAAAACTAATTAAAAGACAAAGAAAAAAACATGAAAAAAATGAACACTACAACAGATTTGCTTGCAAATTTTCTTCCTTTTTTTGTTTTGTTTTGTTTTGTTTCGAGCAATCTGGAACATTTATGAAATTTATATTCGCAGATATGTTAAGGTTGTTGAGACTTTACATCAAAATAAATCAAAATAACAATTTTATGGCAAGCCAAGTTTTGATTTCAATTCTAACCTACTCATATACATGATTGTATGTAGGTCAATATAAAAAGAAAGATTTAATAGTTATTCTGATTAAAATAAAAGGTATTTTTCATTTCCCATGACTAGCATGTTCACTACTGTTTAAAAAGCAATTTGATTAAGATGTCATTTTATATATAAAGTTTACCGAAATTTGCAAGGGTAAAAAATGCACCAAGTTATTTGCACACATTTTTTGTATTCACAGGAAGAAGAATTTATCCGAATTCGCTCTGTGATCGGTCAATACGAATAGTTATCAACTGTAAACTGTAAGAAAAACTTTGAAAGTAGAGATCGAGCAAAGCAAAGTCAATTTTCTTTATTGTTCATTTTAGTTGATACCTTGTCCTTAA
>NW_026919793.1:0-16276 GCF_032062105.1 Saccostrea cuccullata
CATTAATTCTTAATCTTCACTCTCCCCCACACCCCTCACTGATTGAGGGTTATACTAACATTAATTCTGAATTTGTGACTCCCCCCCCCCACCCCTCGCTGATTGAGGTTCATACTAACATTATTTCTGTAATCGGTGACTTTCCCCCACACCCCTTACTGATTGAGGGTCATACTAACATTAATTCTGTAATCTGTACTCTCCCCCACACCCCTCACTGATTGAGGGTCACACTAACATTAATTCTGTAATCTGTGACTCCCCCCCCACACCCCTCACTGATTGAGAGTCATAGTTACATTAATTCTGAATCTGGTTTCCCCCCCACACCCCTCACTGATTGGGGATAACTAACTTTAATTCTGTAATCTTACTCCCCCCCACACCCCTCACTGATTGAGGGTCACACTAACATTAATTCTGTAATCTGTGACTCACCCCCACACCCCTCACTGATTGAGAGTCATACTTACATTAATTCTGTAATCTGTGACTCTCCCCCCACACCCCTCACTGATTGAGGGTCACACTAACATTAATTCTGTAATCTGTGACTCCCCCCCACCCCCCTCACTGATTGAGAGTCATACTTACATTAATTCTGTAATCTGTACTCTCCCCCCACACCCCTCACTGTTTGGGGGTCATACTAACATTAATTCTGTAATCTGTGACTCTCCCCCACACCCCTCACTGATTGAGTGTCATACTAACATTAATTTTAAATTTACTTCCCCCCCACACCCCTCACTGATTGAGGGTCATACTAACATTAATTCTGTAATCTGTGACTCTCCCCCCACACCCCTCACTGATTGAGGATCATAATAACATTAATTCTGTAATTTATCTCCCCCCACACCCCTCACTGATTGAGAGTCATACTTACATTAATTCTGTAATCTGTGACTCCCCCCCCACACCCCTTACTGATTGAGGGTCATACTAACATTAATTCTGTAATCTGTGACTCCCCCCCCACACCCCTCACTGATTGAGGATCATACTAAGATTAATCCTAATCTGTGACTCTCCCCCCACACCCCTCACTGATTGAGGGTCATACTAACATTAATTTGTAATCTGTGACTCTCCCCCTACACCCCTCACTGATTGAGGGTCATACTAACATTAATTCTGTAATCTGTCACTCTCCCCCACACCCCTCACTGATTGAGGGTTATACTAACATTAATTCTGTAATCTGTGACTCTCCCCCCACACCCTCTACTGATTGAGGGTCATAAATATTAATCCTGTAATCTTGTCTCCCCCCACACCCCTCACTGATTGAGGGTCATACTAACATTAATTCTGTAATCTGTGCCCCCTCCCCCACACCCCTCACTGATTGAGGGTCATACAAACATTAATTCTGTAATTTCTGTAATCGCTGTGTTCATACTAACATTATTTCTTCTTTCCCCCACACCCCTTACTGATTGAGGGTCATACTAACATTAATTCTGTAATCTGACTGAGCTCCCCCCACACCCCTCACTGATTGAGGGTCATACAGTACCCGCATCGTTATTCTTTACAATTCTATCGTGTTCTATCGTGCGTGTATCCTATCGTATCGTGCGTGTATCCTATCGTATCGTGCGTGTATCCTATCGTATCGTGTTTTCCGTTTATCAGGTTTTGCGTTTTCTATCGTGTTTTCCGTTTATCGTGTTTTGCGTTTTATCGTGTAGATCGTTTATCAGGTTCTATCGTGTATCGTGTTTTGCGTTTATCGTGTATATTCGGAAACCCTCGCTTTTATCTTTACTATGTAAAGAAACTACTGAGCTATTTCGAGTTTCTTTTGCGTTTTGTTAATAAAAATAAGATTAATTCAACAATTCATCAATATCAATATAAGAAATATGAAAGTGTAGAAGAAAAAAAAATTAATCGCGTATTTCATGAATGAATAAATTGATTTATTAATAAATAATTAATTAAATAAAAAATATAATTATATCATGGTAAAGCAGAGAGTAATTGTCAAAATTTAAACAGTAACTCTATTTTTCGGAAATGAAATTATAAGTAGATAGATCAACTGGTCTATTTCTTTAAAAAATAATTTATTGAATTGTACGATTAATGTTGTCAAAATTAAATATTATCAATATGATTTTCTCAAATGAATCGGAGTTATCGGAGAAACATTTTTGGTAAACTACGATGTTCGCGTAGACAAAAAGCAAATAAATAAATAATAAGCAGCATATTGAAATGTATCTTTTTATCATGCAATATTCTGTTTTTCCTTGTTATCGTCTTATAACGTTAGAAATATGTTTACGCGTCTGACCTGCATGTATGCACAATTATTTAAGGTCTTGATGTTACAAATATAATATAACATAAGACAATGATCCAGATGATTTTAACAACGATTTTGGTCGTATACGTTCAAATTTTAAATTTCTTTTTTTAAAGCTTATTATAAATTCCTCTACATATGTCTAAATAAATAAAAGAAATCAAAATCATAAAATAAAATCAATGAAAATATTCTATCCAATTTATCACACCATGGCTGTTACTATAAAATAGAAGATTTTGATTAATTTTATCTGGCGTTAAGATAACATAAAAATAATATAACTATACATGTACAGGGGAAAACATGAAGTTTTTTTAAAAGCTTACCTTTTCGGCGTGGAATTAAACTCAAAATATAATCCATCGGGATGCCAAAAATCAAAATAAATCGAAGACCTTTCCTTACAAGAAAACTGACACGTATGTGTCGCTCTCTAATTAGCACACTGTCTTCCTGTGCGGTCAACCGCCCCCTCCCCCTTCTCCCCTAGCTGACACCTCGGCCCGTGTGTGTGTGATCGCCGTCAACATACCTGTACTGATTTCTCACCTGGGGTCAATTAGTAACCTTGAATACTACCTGGTTCTAATGAAACGCATCTACTTAATTTCGAGATTTTGTTCCTAACTTGTTGAACAATTTTATCAAAGATTTAATTCAAAATACATTAAATAATTGTACGATTTATGGATTAAAAATCATCTTGAATGTTAAATAAAAACTCAAATAAATCAATTTAATGAAATGAAGTCCCTAAACTCACTCCGTTAATTCTTTTTCATTTCGTACAATGTTTCCGTTATGTTTATGTAAAATAAGTCTTTTAATAAACATAAAAAATACACTGCACTTATGGTAAGTGCACTTTCGGGTCATCGGGTTTTCTACGTAAAAGACTAAAACGGACAAAATTTATTCTAGGAAACAATTTCATTGATCGTAGAAACGGATGAAATAGTTCTAACATTCTAAACTATGAAAATTAGCTCTCAATATTTTACTATCTTACTATAAAAATAAAACAAAAGGAGTCGTTCTATCCGCCGTGACCATGCAAGACTAATAAATACACCGAATCAAAGTTAGGTCTTGTTTATCTAATTTTAAATTGGTTGCGGACTTTCAAAATACCGCCCTTCGAATATGCCTATAATGAGATTACCGGGTCAATGTAAAATGATTTTAAGGTTTAATAATTCATTTGCCGAATTTAACCTATTTTTTGTTATTATTAGAAACAGCACACACAGAGTTTAATAGCAATGATTTATAATTATTAAGTCGGAAAAGCCGCATTTCACTCTTTTAATATTTGTTAATTAATTTTTCTGTTTGTATTGTAAAGAAGAAAGTATTTAACCATTCAATGTTCGTTAATAAATACGAGGTTTTAAGTATCTGTAATGTAAAATACTTACATGCACATAAGTCAGAGCTTAGCGTAAACGTACATATGCAGTTGTAGCAGATTCATATTCTCATGACACAGTTTACATGAAGTAATGCAGATCGTCATTATTTTAATTATTATCTAGATTTCTATTCAGAAAATTTAATTTTCTTGAACTGTTTCGTTCTTGATAGATCTATCATGTTATATTTATTAATTTTGTTAAAGCCGCTTTCTTTAAACCTTCTTTCGGCCAGTCTTCTACTTTTATTATTTTCTTAGATATTAATATTTAATTGCGATTTTTGGATACATCGCAGATTGTAAGCTTTAGACATTAAATATAAATATTTAATTTATTGCGTAAATTTCTTTCGTGAAATATCTTGGTACTTGTAGATTAATTTATTAGATAGAAAATGAAAATGTATATTTTTCATAAAAAATAAATCTGTTTATAGAGTTTTAAAATTGACACACTTTAGAAGGAATAAAAAAAAATACAGTCTCCATTTCATACAAATCCATTTAATCACTGTCATTTTTTTAAATATATATAATTAAACAACTTTTGTAAAATTAATACAGAGATTTCAGGTTCTTTTTACAATAAGTAAATGTACTTTATAGTTTAGATTTGAAGCTCTGCGAGTATTTACATTAAAATATAATCTAATTCAAATAATCTTTAATCTTTAAATTTTATTTAAAATAATCTTTTCGTCTTGTCAAAAAACGTTCCGCATTTTGAACAATCCTATCAGGTTTTGCGTTTATCCTATCGTGTAGATCGTTTATCAGTTCTATCGTGTTTTGCGTGTATCGTGTTTTGCGTTTATCGTGTTTTGCGTTTATCCTATCGTGCGTGTATCCTGTCCTATCGTGCGTGTATCCTGTCCTATCGTGCGTGTATCCTATCGTATCGTGCGTGTATCCTATCGTATCGTGTATCCTGTAAAGAATAACGATGCGGGTACTGTACTAAGATTACGGGCCCCCCCCCCACACCCCTCACTGATTGAGGATCATACTAACATTAATTCTGTAATCTGTGACTCTCCCCACACCCCTACATTAATTCTGATTGACTGGAGGGTCATACTAACATTAATTCTGTAATCTGTGACTCTCCCCCACACCCCTCACTGATTGAGGGTCATACTAACATTAATTCTGTAATCTGTGACTCTCCCCCCACACCCCTCACTGATTGAGGGTCATACTAACATTAATTCTGGCCCCCCCCACACCCCTCACTGATTCTAACATTGATTCTGTAATCTGTGACTCTCCCCCACATCCCTCACTGATTGAGGGTCATACTAACATTAATTCTGTAATCTGTGACTCTCCCCACACCCCTCACTGATTGAGGGTCATACTAACATTAATTCTTTAATCTGTGAGTCTCCCCCCACACCCCTCACTGATTGAGGGTTATACTAACATTAATTCTGTAATCTGTGACTCTCCCCCACATCCCTCACTGATTGAGGGTCATACTAACATTAATTCTGTAATCTGTGAATCTCCCCCCACACCCCTCACTGATTGAGGGTCATACTAACATTAATTCTGTAATCTGTGACTCTCCCCCACACCCCTTACTGATTGAAGGTCATACTAACATTAATTCTGTCATCTGTGACTCTCCCCCCACACCGCTCACTGATTGAGGGCGGGTCATACTAACATTAATTCTGTCATCTGTGACTCTCCCCCCACACCGCTCACTGATTGAGGGCGGGTCATACTAACATTAATTCTGTAATCTGTGACTCTCCCCCCACACCCCTCACTGATTGAGGGTCATACTAACATTAATTCTGTAATCTGTGACTCTCCCCCCACACCCCTTACTGACTGAGGGTCATACTAACATTAATTCTGTAATCTGTGACTCTCCCCCCACACCCCTCACTGATTGAGGGAGGGTCCTCCAGTAGTGAGCGGGCAGTGTTGATGGAGTGGATAAAGATCTCACCGCCGTGACTGGCTAACATGTGGGAGATGACCTTGGTGCCTGACTTACGTGGCTGCTCCAACATTACAGCTCGACCTGGCAATCAAAAAAAAGTTTAATTCAAATCCTGATGGAAAATGCACAAGTATAAAATATCATAACTTGATAGAGAGAAGTAGAGAGAGAGAAAGAGAAAAATAAAGATTGAGAGCGATGAAAGAAGAGAGAGAAAGAATATACTAAAGAAAGTGGAGAGAAAAAAGATAGAGAGAGAAAGTAAGAAGGAAGAGAGAAACAGTGAGAAGAAGAGAGGAAAGAGAAAAACAGAGATGGAGACAAGAGAGAAAAAAGATTAGAAAGAGGAAAAGAGAGAAGTATAGCGAAGAGAGAGAGAAAGAGAGAGAGAGAGAGGAGAGAGAGAGAGAAAAGTGGAATGAGGTGAGATAACGCACCACTGAGGAGGAAGTTGGTGAGACAGGAGGAGGGCCGACTGTTGACGTCTACGGGGGTGATTCTTGCTGCACATGTACAGTACTGGAGCTCTGTCATATACAAATAAAGATTAACCGCACACGTACAGTACTGGAGCTCTGTCATAAACAGTAAAAGATTAACCACACACGTACAGTACTGGAGCTCTGTCATAAACAGAAAAAGATTAACCACACACGTACAGTACTGGAGCTCTGTCATAAACAGAAAAAGATTAACCGCACACGTACAGTACTGGAGCTCTGTCATAAACAGATTAACCGCACACGTACAGTACTGGAGCTCTGTCATAAACAGATTAACCGCACACGTACAGTACTGGAGCTCTGTCATAAACAAAAAGATTAACCGCACACGTACAGTACTGGAGCTCTGTCATAAACAGAAAAAGATTAACACCACACACGGACAGTACTGGAGCTCTGTCATAAACAGAAAAAGATTAACCACACACGTACAGTACTGGAGCTCTGTCATAAACAGAAAAAGATTAACCGCACACGTACAGTACTGGAGCTCTGTCATAAACAAAGATTAACCACACACGTACAGTACTGGAGCTCTGTCTCTGTCATAAACAGTAAACAGAAAAAGATTAACCGCACACGTACAGTACTGGAGCTCTGTCATAAACAGTAAAAGATTAACCTCACACGTACAGTACTGGAGCTCTGTCATAAACAGTAAAAGATTAACCACACACGTACAGTACTGGAGCTCTGTCATAAACAGTAAAAGATTAACCACACACGTACAGTACTGGAGCTCTGTCATAAACAGAAAAAGATTAACCACGTACAGTACTGGAGCTCTGTCATAAACAGAAAAAGATTAACCGCACACGTACAGTACTGGAGCTCTGACATAAACAGAAAAAGATTAACCGCACACGTACAGTACTGGAGCTCTGCCATAAACAGAAAAAGATTAACCACACACGTACAGTACTGGAGCTCTGTCATAAACAGTAAAAGATTAACCACACACGTACAGTACTGGAGCTCTGTCATAAACAGAAAAAGATTAATCTCACACGTACAGTACTGGAGCTCTGCCATAAACAGAAAAAGATTAACCACACACGTACAGTACTGGAGCTCTGTCATAAACAGTAAAAGATTAACCACACACGTACAGTACTGGAGCTCTGTCATAAACAGAAAAAGATTAACCACGTACAGTACTGGAGCTCTGTCATAAACAGAAAAAGATTAACTGCACACGTACAGTACTGGAGCTCTGTCATAAACAGAAAAAGATTAACCACACACGTACAGTACTGGAGCTCTGTCATAAACAGTAAAAGATTAACCACACACTTACAGTACTGGAGCTCTGTCATAAACAGTAAAAGATTAACCGCACACGTACAGTACTGGAGCTCTGTCATGAACAGTAAAAGATTAACCGCACACGTACAGTACTGGAGCTCTGTCATAAACAGTAAAAGATTAACCACACACGTACAGTACTGGAGCTCTGTCATAAACAGAAAAAGATTAACCGCACACGTACAGTACTGGAGCTCTGTCATAAACAGTAAAAGATTAACCACACACGTACAGTACTGGAGCTCTGTCATAAACAGAAAAAGATTAACCAAACAAGTACAGTACTGGAGCTCTGTCATAAACAGTAAAAGATTAACCACACACGTACAGTACTGGAGCTCTGTCATAAACAGTAAAAGATTAACCACACACTTACAGTACTGGAGCTCTGTCATAAACAGTAAAAGATTAACCGCACACGTACAGTACTGGAGCTCTGTCATAAACAGTAAAAGATTAACCACACACGTACAGTACTGGAGCTCTGTCATAAACAGTAAAAGATTAACCACACACGTACAGTACTGGAGCTCTGTCATAAACAGTAAAAGATTAACCACACACGTACAGTACTGGAGCTCTGTCATAAACAGTAAAAGATTAACCACACACGTACAGTACTGGAGCTCTGTCATAAACAGTAAAAGATTAACCACACACGTACAGTACTGGAGCTCTGTCATAAACAGTAAAAGATTAACCACACACGTACAGAACTGGAGCTCTGTCATAAACAGAAAAAGATTAACCACACACGTACAGTACTGGAGCTCTGTCATAAACAGTAAAAGATTAACCGCACACGTACAGTACTGGAGCTCTGTCAAAAACAGAAAAAGATTAACCACACACGTACAGTACTGGAGCTCTGTCATAAACAGTAAAAGATTAACCTCACACGTACGGTACTGGAGCTCTGTCATACCTAACAGAAAAAGATTAACCGCACACGTACGGTACTGTTTCAGCTTTTCAAAGATTGTCCATATATTTCTTTGTAAAACTTTGATTCCCAACTGTTGCACACGCTAACAACCCCCCCCCCCCCCACTGGACATGATTTGAACAATTACCGGGGTAAAAGCTACACTTCCCCAGAGTGCTTCCATATAAGCTTCAGCATTTCCGGCCCATAAAGAAGACTTTCAAAGATTTTCCATACACGTAAAAACTTGGATTCCCCATTGTGGCCCCGCCCTACCCCCTGGGGGTCATGATTTGAACAATTTAGAATCTACACTAGCCAAAGATGTTTTCACATATGTTTCAGCTTTTCTGGCCCAGTGGTTATCAAGAAGAAGATTTTCAAAGATTTTTCCTATATATTTCTATGTAAAACTTGAATTCCCCATTGTGGCCCCGCCCTACCCCCGGGGGTCATTAAATGAACAATTTAGAATCTACATTAACCAAAGATGATTTCACATGTACAGTTTTTGGCCCAGTGTTATCAAAAGAAGATTTTCAAAGATTTTTCCACACACGTACATGTAAAACTTGGAGCTCTGTCATAAACAGTAAAAGATTAACCACACACTTACAGTACTGGCCCAGTGGTTCTTCTGTCTATATATTTCTATATAAAATTGGATACCCCATTGTGGCCCTGCCCTTCACCCAGGGGTCATGATTTGAATAATTTAGAATCTACACTACACCAGGAGCTTCATGTCAGCTTTCTGGCCCAGTGGTTCTTGAGAAGAAGATTCAAAAATTTTTCCTATATATTTCTATGTAAAACTTTGATTCCCCAGCTCTGTCATAAACAATTTAAAAGATTAACCTCACACGTACAGTTTTCTGGCCCAGTGGTTCTTGAGAAGAAGATTTTCAAAGATTTTTCCTATATATTTCTATATAAAACTTGGAGCTCTGTCATAAACAATTTAGAATCTACAAAAGATTAACCACACACGTACAGCTTTACTGGAGCTCTGTCATAAACAGAAAATTTTTTAATGACCCAACCACACACGTACAGTACTGGAGCTCTGTCATTAACAGTAAAAGATTAACCGCACACGTACAGTACTGGAGCTCTGTCATAAAAGTGAAAAGTTTAACCGACGGACACACGTACAGTACTGGAGCTGTGTCATAAACAGTAAAAGATTAACCGTACACGTACAGTACTGGAGCTCTGTCATAAACAGAAAAATATTAACCACACACGTACAGTACTGGAGCTCTGTCATAAACAGTAAAAGATTAACCACACACGTACAGTACTGGAGCTCTGTCATAAACAGTAAAAGATTAACCACACACGTACAGTACTGGAGCTCTGTCATAAACAGAAAAAGATTAACCGCACACGTACAGTACTGGAGCTCTGTCATAAACAGATTAACCACACACGTACAGTACTGGAGCTCTGTCATAAACAGTAAAAGATTAACCGCACACGTACAGTACTGGAGCTCTGTCAAAAACAGATTAACCGCACACGTACAGTACTGGAGCTCTGTCATAAACAGAAAAAGATTAACACCACACACGTACAGTACTGGAGCTCTGTCATAAACAGAAAAAGATTAACCACACACGTACAGTACTGGAGCTCTGTCATAAACAGAAAAAGATTACTGGAGCTCTGTCATAAACAGATTAACCGCACACGTACAGTACTGGAGCTCTGTCATAAACAGTAAAAGATTAACCACACACGTACAGTACTGGAGCTCTGTCATAAACAGAAAAAGATTAACCGCACACGTACAGTACTGGAGCTCTGTCATAAACAGTAAAAGATTAACCGCACACGTACAGTACTGGAGCTCTGTCATAAACAGAAAAAGATTAACCACACACGTACAGTACTGGAGCTCTGTCATAAACAGTAAAAGATTAACCTCACACGTACAGTACAGTACTGGCACACGTACAGTACTGGTCATAAACAGAAAAAGATTAACCGCACACGTACAGTACTGGAGCTCTGTCATAAACAGAAAAAGATTAACCACACACGTACAGTACTGGAGTTCTGTCATAAACAGAAAAAGATTAATCTCACACGTACAGTACTGGAACTCTGTCATAAACAGAAAAAGATTAACCGTACACGTACAGTACTGGAGCTCTGTCATAAACAGAAAAAGATTAATCTCACACGTACTGTACTGGAGCTCTGTCATAAACAGAAAAAGATTAACCGCACACGTACAGTACTGGAGCTCTGTCATAAACAGTAAAAGATTAACATAAACTCACACGTACAGTACTGGAGCTCTGTCATAAACAGAAAAAGATTAACCGCACACGTACAGTACTGGAGCTCTGTCATAAACAGAAAAAGATTAACCACACACGTACAGTACTGGAGCTCTGTCATAAACAGTAAAAGATTAACCGCACACGTACAGTACTGGAGCTCTGTCATAAACAGTAAAAGATTAACCGCACACGTACAGTACTGGAGCTCTGTCATAAACAGTAAAAGATTAACCGCACACGTACAGTACTGGAGCTCTGTCATAAACAGTAAAAGATTAACCGCACACGTACAGTACTGGAGCTCTGTCATAAACAGTAAAAGATTAACCACGCACGTACAGTACTGGAGCTCTGTCATAAACAGAAAAAGATTAACCGCACACGTACAGTACTGGAGCTCTGTCATAAACAGTAAAAGATTAACCACACACGTACAGTACTGGAGCTCTGTCATAAACAGAAAAATATTAACCACACACGTACAGTACTGGAGCTCTGTCATAAACAGTAAAAGATTAACCGCACACGTACAGTACTGGAGCTCTGTCATAAACAGTAAAAGATTAACCGCACACGTACAGTACTGGAGCTCTGTCATAAACAGAAAAAGATTAACCTCACACGTACAGTACTGGAGCTCTGTCATAAACAGAAAAAGATTAACCACACAGGTACAGTACTGGAGCTCTGTCATAAACAGTAAAAGATTAACCTCACACGTACAGTACTGGAGCTCTGTCATAAACAGTAAAAGATTAACCGTACACGTACAGTACTGGAGCTCTGACATAAACAGAAAAAGATTAACCGCACACGTACAGTACTGGAGCTCTGTCATAAACAGTAAAAGATTAACCGCACACGTACAGTACTGGAGCTCTGTCATAAACAGAAAAAGATTAACCGCACACGTACAGTACTGGAGCTCTGTCATAAACAGTAAAAGATTAACCGTACACGTACAGTACTGGAGCTCTGTCATAAACAGAAAAAGATTAATCTCACACGTACGGTACTGGAGCTCTGTCATAAACAGAAAAAGATTAACCGCACACGTACAGTACTGGAGCTCTGTCATAAACAGAAAAAGATTAACCGCACACGTACAGTACTGGAGCTCTGTCATAAACAGAAAAAGATTAACCACACACGTACAGTACTGGAGCTCTGTCATAAACAGTAAAAGATTAACCACACACTTACAGTACTGGAGCTCTGTCATAAACAGTAAAAGATTAACCGCACACTTACAGTACTGGAGCTCTGTCATAAACAGTAAAAAGAAAAAGATTAACCGCTCACGTACAGTACTGGAGCTCTGTCATAAACAGAAAAAGATTAACCTCACACGTACAGTACTGGAGCTCTGTCATAAACAGAAAAAGATTAACCGCACACGTACAGTACTGGAGCTCTGTCATAAACAGTAAAAGATTAACCGTACACGTACAGTACTGGAGCTCTGTCATAAACAGAACAAAGATTAACCGCACACGTACAGTACTGGAGCTCTGTCATAAACAGTAAAAGATTAACCGTACACGTACAGTACTGGAGCTCTGTCATAAACAGTAAAAGATTAACCACACACGTACAGTACTGGAGCTCTGTCATAAACAGAAAAGGATTAACCACACACGTAGAGTACTGGAACTCTGTCATAAACAGTAAAAGATTAACTGCACACGTACAGTACTGGAGCTCTGTCATAAACAGTAAAAGATTAACCACACACGTACAGTACTGGAGCTCTGTCATAAACAGTAAAAGATTAACCGCACACGTACAGTACTGGAGCTCTGTCATAAACAGTAAAAGATTAACCGCACACGTACAGTACTGGAGCTCTGTCATAAACAGTAAAAGATTAACCACACACGTACAGTACTGGAGCTCTGTCATAAACAGTAAAAGATTAACCACACACGTACAGTACTGGAGCTCTGTCATAAACAGTAAAAGATTAACCGCACACGTACAGTACTGGAGCTCTGTCATAAACAGTAAAAGATTAACCGCACACGTACAGTACTGGAGCTCTGTCATAAACAGAAAAAGATTAACCGCACACGTACAGTACTGGAGCTCTGTCATAAACAGAAAAAGATAAACCGCACACGTACAGTACTGGAGCTCTGTCATAAACAGAAAAAGATTAACCGCACACGTACAGTACTGGAGCTCGCAAAAACAGAAAAAGATTAACCGCACACGTACAGTACTGGAGCTCTGTCATAAACAGTAAAAGATTAACCTCACACGTACAGTACTGGACCTCTGTCATAAACAGAAAAAGATTAACCGCACACGTACAGTACTGGAGCTCTGTCATAAACAGAAAAAGATTAACCGCACACGTACAGTACTGGAGCTCTGACATAAACAGAAAAAGATTAACCGCACACGTACAGTACTGGAGCTCTGTCATAAACAGAAAAAGATTAACCGCACACGTACAGTACTGGAGCTCTGTCATAAACAGAAAAAGATTAACCGCACACGTACAGTACTGGAGCTCTGTCAAAAACAGAAAAAGATTAACCGCACACGTACAGTACTGGAGCTCTGTCATAAACAGTAAAAGATTAACCTCACACGTACAGTACTGGAGCTCTGTCATAAACAGTAAAAGATTAACCGCACACGTACAGTACTGGAGCTCTGTCATAAACAGAAAAAGATTAACCGCACACGTACAGTACTGGAGCTCTGTCATAAACAGTAAAAGATTAACCGCACATACAGTACTGGAGCTCTGTCATAAACAGTAAAAGATTAACCGCACACTTACAGTACTGGAGCTCTGTCATAAACAGAAAAAGATGAACTCCCTTTGTCTATACACTAAATCTAGTCTTTCATTATGACAGCTACATAAGGGGTACACATACCTACAACATTAGATTTGGGGTATAAATATATATACACACCTCCTACATTAGGGTGTATACATACCTACAACATTGGACTTAGGGGTACACACCTACTACATTGGACTTAGGGGTACCCATACCTCCTACATTAGGGGTGTATACATACCTACAACATTGGACTATGGGGTATATATATACATGTATATACACACCTCCATCATTAGGGGTATGAACATACCTACTACATTGGACTTAGGGGTATATATATATACACACCTCCTACATTAAGGGTGTATACATACCTACAACATTGGACTTAGGGGTATATATATACACATCTCCTACATTAGGGGTGTATACATACCTACAACATTGGACTTAGGGGTACACATACCTACAACATTCAACTTGAGGGTACACATACCTACAACATTAGACTTAGGGGTACATATACCTACAACATTGGACTTCGGGGTACACATACCTCACAACATTGGACTTCGGGGTACACATACTCCTAAGACATTGGACTTCGGGGTACACATACCTACAACATTGATTGGGTACACATACCTACAACATTGGACTTCGGGGTACACATACCTCCTACATTAGGGGTGTACACATACAACATTGGACTTTGGGGTACACATACCTACAACATTGGACTTTGGGGTACACAGACCTACAACATTGGACTTCGGGGTACACATACCTACAACATTGGACTTGGGTGTTAGCAACATTTGAACTGTAGGGGTACACATACCTACAACATTGGACTTCGGGGTACACATACCTACAACATTGGACTTTGGGGTACACATACCTACAACATTGGACTTTGGGGTACACATACCTACAACATTGGACTTTGGGGTACACATACCTACTACATTGGACTTAGGGGTACACCATTTTAAGGTGACTGTTTCTGTAGGGAGCCCTTCCTTGGATGGAATCACCAAACCATCACTGTGAGCTGTCAAAAAAAAACAGGATTTGTATTCATAAAAAATTTTTTAAGCCATTGTATTATATTGTTTATTTTATTTACTGACATTGGTATTTAATAAAAAAAAAATTTATTACTCTTTTATATAAATTGAATTTTTTGTTCAAAATCTGAGCTTTTTATAAATTTTGCTTCTAAATATGCATATTAATCATGTCAAAAATATTATGGGTGATGGACATTCAACTGTCTTAATATTGAGGAATCTCCAAATTTGCTGTAAACTGCAAAAAGATTTTTACGTGGTATGACATAAATAAACTTTGAGAGCCATAAAGGCAACCATACAATTATAACCATGCATGTAATAACCATTTTTGTTCACGGATATTGCTACCTAACTGATTTCAATAACTATATTAATGGACAGTTTTTTCTAAAAAAGAAATTCTGAAAGCGGGGACAAGTAATACAAGCAGTGTATCAATCTAATATCTTATGATGGTTCCAGCATTTAAAACATTTTTTTCATGAAAACCTGAAGTGATATATGAAATAACATAACGTCAATTATCAGATTACCTTTGTCAGAAAAACTATCCATACAACAATGCTTATTCATTTTACCAGCAAATTTAAAACTGTCCTTTGTACAATATTGCCTAATTGGGAAAAAATATTTCACATACAATGTTTGGTTGAAAAATTTATCTTTTATGTATTTTGCAGATATAATAAAAACTAACAAGGCAAGTCATTTTTCCTTTTACTATACAAGTATAAAAACTTCAATATGAATCTAAAACTTGAAGGCAGCTGGGTATGAGATGCCTTGCATGATACATGTATCAGTATTCAAAGACTCACATTACATGAAATACTTTGTAAGTATAAAATGAACTGATAATTGTCTCAACAAGACTCTTCTAGGGAAAAAGAAAACAAAAATGGTTGTTTGAAAATCACATCTTGCAACCTCAAACAATGGGAGACCCTACACACCTCAAATATACATACATGAAATACTAAACACTCACCGGACTTCATGATATCATCGTGGGCTTGTGAAGGGTGCAATAATTCTACATCATAATTCGCTGAAGAGCTGGCATTTTTTTTTCCTGTTATAGTTTTAAAAAAGTTCATTTACACTCACTAATAAAGTTCCTTGGCAAAATTTACAATCCAGTAGAATTTTAAAGAAATCAACTCACCTAATGTTCAATGAGTTATCACATAGATAATAAAAACGGTAATATAGATATATAAACACTGTAATTATCATACCTTCATGGGAATGCCGGTAACTGTTGTGGAGGACAGACCATAGTGGAACTGGACCAGTTGTATCAACTTATTGTACAGAATTGGGACTGTGCTGGACCTCTCCAAACAATAGAGGAGATATCTACAAGTTAACAAAAACAAATATATAACAGTTTCTTCTACTGGAACTTGGCTGATTGTGTCACCTGGATCTCTCCTTATACGAGGGTTGTTCGTAAATTCGTGGACAACATTGATAATTACTGACACACATTGACAAAATATACGGAACTATCATTTTCATTAATTGTTTTTTTATAAAAATTTCAAGTTTTCAACAAAAACAAAGCACAAATAGTTATATTTTTACAGAAAAAAAAAACACACACTCATACCTGGAGCACTAAAAAGAAAATTCTTAGTTTCCCGACGTCAAAAGCTTAATACGAGTACATGTAACTTTTTTCAAC
>NW_026919794.1:0-16264 GCF_032062105.1 Saccostrea cuccullata
GTCGTTGTCGAAAGTCGAAAACGGGTGGGGGCGTGGCAGTATATGTCAAGGACAATATTTTCGCAAAACGCCGAACCAACCACGGTTGAGTGCGTTTGGTTGGAACTTTTTATGGGTGGCCAATCCTACCTGTATGGAACCTTTTATCGACCCCCAAACTCTCCTGTATCTATATGGAGTGATACTGAGAACTCCATAGACTTAGCTTATAACACTAAAATAAGTAAAATAATTATCACAGGCGATTTTAACGCAAACTTACTGACCAACAATTATCAATCTGATTATCTCGTCAATATAATGGCTATGTACAACATGACCCAACTAATTGAAGAACCTACTCATTTTACCGAAGAATCTTCTACACTTTTGGATGTTATTATGGTCAGTGATAATAATATTCTGGAAAAAGTTTACGTTGGTGATTGTTTTCTGGACCAGAACGTACGTTATCATTGTCCTGTCTATGCGTTGATAAGTCAATATAATCAAATATCTCACACATTTAAACGCGAAATTTGGCTATTCAATCATGGCGATTATGATTCATATAGAGATAACCTGAACTCGGTCGAGTGGGAAGAAATACTTTCCGATTCTGACATCGACATCAATGTAAAAAGATTTAACGAAACAATTATAGAGCATGCTAGAAATAACATTCCCAATAAGATAGTGACAATTAGAAAATCCGATCCTCCTTGGATAAATAATGCAATTCGAAAACTTATCCGGAGACGGAAACGATTACATTCAATCGCTAAACGAACTGATCACCCTGACAAATGGTCTGAATTTAGAAAAGTAAGAAACCAATGTATATGTACTGTTCGTAATGCTCGCGAGGACTACTACAAAAAGCTATCAAATAATATATCCGAGTGTAATGACTCAAGAAAGTGGTGGAATATGGTAAATAAAATATCCAACACTCAGACCCGAAATGATTTACCTCCCTTAGAGGTTAATGGTAGTGTTATTGATGATAATTTCGATAAAGCAACCGCATTTAACAATTTCTTTACGAACCAGTCAAAGATCGACGATTCATCAGCGAGTCTTCCGCATACTAGTATATGTAATAACAATTTCGATTCTGATTATTCTGAAATAATACTGACTGTTGATGAAGTTACTAACGTCCTTCTTTCATTAGATACGTCTAAGGCGACTGGGCCAGATCTCGTAAACCCGCGACTTCTAAAGGAAGCTGCAACAATCTTAAGTTTTCCATTATGCAAATTATTCAACAAATCACTCCAAAGTTCAGTGTTTCCTACTGAATGGAAACAAGCAAACGTTACACCTGTTCACAAAAAAGGCAAACGAAATGATATCAACAACTAGTGCTAATTGTAACGGGGACCGTTACAGATGTTCCCCAAACGCTCCCCAACTCTCTTTTTGTGCCATATTCCCTGTAAGCTTCATTAAATAAGACAAACTCTATTCATTTGAGACTTTAACAACGTTTATACAGAAGTGTACCGAGTTCATTCAAATTTTAGCATTGCGCCCGTGTGCATGTGAATGCATATGCGTAATGACCATATCATCTTGTCTACACAATCTATATATTTTAATATACTAAAAATTAAAGTATTTAATCCAAAAGTATTAAAAAATACGCTCATTCAAGTGTATTTTTGATTTTACTCATTTCACGTGCACACACATGCATACGTGAGCATGGTAACCATACCTTCTTGTAGAAGTCTATAACATCTATCTATGTTCTAAATCCCACCCCGTTTAGTTGAAAACCAAGGGAGTTGTAGCTGTTTAAAGTTTCAACCAATCAGATTGCAGCACACGTACACGCACTTGCATGCATGTGCATGGTGACCATACCTTCTTGTAGAAGTCCATTATATCTATCTATGTTCCAAATCCCATCCTGTTTGGTTGAAAAACAAGGGAGTTATAGCTATATAAAGTTTCAGCCAATCAGATTGCAGCGCACGTGCATGCACGTGTTTTCATGATAATTGCTATAAATCAGGTTGTAGAATATCCTAATACATGGCTATCTTCAAAATTTCAAAGGATTTCGCCAAAAAACAAGAAAGATATTGAGACTTTAGTTTCAGCCAATCAGAGCGAAGCGCACGTGCATGCGCGTGAGATCTTGCTTTTTTGACCATGTGATATTGTCTATGCTACTGATGTATCCTTATATTATGAGTTTCAAAGCATTTCATCAAAAAGGTAAAAAGTTACGCCTATATCAATTAAATCGGTCATTTCACGTGTTGCACGCGCACGCTCTTGCAAGCACGTGCGCACAAAATGACCTTCATTCCGCAAATCTACATAACATGCCTACTGACCCTAAAAAGGTTTTACCTAAGTCGGATGTGTAGTTTACAAGATCACTCCGGGACAAAAAAGTACCCAGGAAGAAGAAGAAGAAGAAGAAGAAGAAAAATAACTAGTGCTAATTGTAACGGGGACCGTTACAGATGTTCCCCAAACGCTCCCCAACTCCCTTTTGGTGCCATATCCCCTGTAAGCTTCATTAAATAAGACGAACTCTGTGCATTTGAGATTTTAACAACGTTTACCCAGAAGTGTACCAAGTTCATTTAAATTTTAGCATTGCACGCGTGCGCGCGTGAATGCATGTGCGTAATGACCATATCATATTGTCTACACAATCTATATATACTAAATATCAAAAGTATTTAATCCAAAAGTATTAAAAAATACGCTAATTCAAGTGTATTTTGGATTTTACTCATTTCACGTGCACGCACGTGCATACATGAACATGGTGACCATACTCTCTTGTAGAAGTCCATTACATCTATCTATGTTCTAAATCCCTCCCCGTTTGGTTGAAAACCAAGGGAGTTATAGCTGTTAAAAGTTTCAGCCAATGAGATTGCAGCGCACGTATACGCACGTGTATGCATGTGCATGGTGACCATACCTTCTTGTAGAGGTCTATTATATCTATCTATGTTTCAAATCCCATCCTGTTTGGTTGAAAATCAAGGGAGTTATAGCTATTTAAAGTTTAAGCCAATCAGATTGCAGCGCACGTGCATGCACGTTTTTTCATGATAATTGCTATATATCATGTTATAGGATATTATAATGTATGGCTATCTTCAAAATGTCAAAGGATTTCGTCAAAAAACAAGAAAGATATCGAGACTTTAGTTTCAGCCAATCAGAGCGAAGCGCACGTGCATGCGCGTGAGATCTTGCTATTTTGACCATGTCATATTGTCTATTCTACTAATATATCCTTATATTATGAGTTTCAAAGCATTTCATCAAAATTGTGAAAAGTTACGCCTATATCAATTAAATCGGTCATTTCACGTGTTGCACGTGCACGCTCTTGCAAGCACGTGCGCGCAAAATAACCTTTGTTCCGCAAATCTACATAACATGCCTACTGACCCTAAAAAGGTTTTACCTAAGTCGGATGTGTAGTTTACAAGATCACTCCCGGACAAAAAAGTACCCAGGAAGAAGAAGAAATAATAATAATAATAAGAAACAGAGTAAAAACAATATGTTCCCCAACTTCGTTTGGGGAACATAATAATAACTAGATACGATCTCGTTGCGAGCAACGAGAGGTCTTCCGTCCGATTTAGGAAAAGAAACCCACGTAAAATCGAGCTGAAAAGAGATTCAAAATTTTGTCACAAGGAGGATTGAAACCATGTCGCCAACGTGAATGCGCTTTTTTTTTACTTTTATATCCCCAACGCGCTAACCATTAAGCTATTGGGAGTACTGCTCTAAATATACTTGTGTATACCACGGTACTTTTGCAACAGTCTGTCTAAGAATTATAAAAAGCATTCATAATTTCGTGCCAAACGCCACGAGTAAATATTCGCGCCTTTTTTTTGACTGATATTAGATAGGTATGATTGCATCAATTAAATTTTTAAAATAAAACATTCTTAGCGCCTTTATTTTATTTCGACGTTAAGAAAGTATACATGTATGTAACACATTATACACAATACATATCGTATCTGGCCCAGTTACACTAAAGCAGTGAAACGGAAATTAAGTTTTAAGATTGACTCAATTGCAACGTACTACTGTAACGTGTCGGTCAGTAGGTCCGTGCTCGGATTACCGAGTTTTACTGGGGATTTGATTGAATGCAATATATACACATAATAATATGACACCTGCCTGGTGTCTTTAAATCAAATGACCTAAGTGCTTTGTATAATTATTTATATATCTTCAGTTAATACTGGCACTTGCCTGGTGCCATCTGATAATTGCCTCACTATACTCGTAAAACTGACTATATAAGTCAACATCTATCTGCCTGGTGCCTCTTGATTTAGCCTTTAACACCTGCCTGGTGTATTACTGCCTACCAAGTTGCCTATATAACTCTAGCCAAATGGCTACAATATACTTACACAGTATGATTTAACTTTGTAAGAGTTTCTCTGTCCTAATGACAAACCTATAGCTAACGTCACACACCTATATTTTAACTAGTCACTAACTACAGAAACTTTGCACAATCCGATTTGATCGTTACACCAAATGGATACTGTACCAAAGTGAAGACACTAGCTAGTTGGCTGTATTGCCCCCTTGTACCTCAACTTAATCAATGATCATAAGTTATCAGATATCATATTGATAAAATACAACAGACTGCCTTTCTTTTGGCAACACTATTATTATTTTCTAACAGAACATCATTTATCAATGATACTTGTATAATTCATTTGTCAATTGACCAATTAATTACAATATTTTTATTGATTAGCTATTATAATATAAACAAGTAACGGGACGTAACTCCTCCAACCATTTCACTACTACGTGAGAGTCGAAGTAGTTTTTTACATTCCATGTATCCTTATGTCAGAATCGTTTAACCAAACGCTCAGCTGCCTCCATAAACCCCTACTCACGAAATGGCGGAGTTGACAGAGGCAGCCGCCATCTTGGGCCCGCTTCAGATTTTCAAATATTAATATCTAGAGTTCAGATAACCCAATATTCAAACAACTTATATAGTAAACATCAGTAGAATGGTCTCTCTTAACATTCCAAAAATAAATGAAAAATATTGAAAAACAAAAAAGTTAGAAAATACGCTTTTTTCAATTCTCATCTCCTAACGACAGGAAATATTGACGACGAACGAAAGGTCGCGTCCTCGTTAGCATCTATCACACTCTATAATCCCAAAAAGTTTCACATTGATATCTTTTACCGTTCTTGAGTTTAACCACAGACAAAATGTCATTTTAAAATCAGGAAATGTCCCATAACTTAGCACCAGATAGGAATTTTCAGAAAATCGCTCAGATAGATCAAGTTCATGTTACGACACATCTTTTCTGAAAATTTCATATAATTCCATTCAGTAGTCTTCGAGAAATCGCGTGCACAAAATTTTGGAAAAAAAATAATAAAAAGAATAATAATAATAACTAGATACGATCTCGTTGCGAGCAACGAGAGGTCTTCCGTCCGTTTTACGAAAAGAAACCCACGTAAAATCGAGCTGAAAAGAGATTCAAAATTTTGGTCACAAGGAGGATTGAAACCATGTCGCCAACGTGAATGCGCTTTTTTTTACTTTTATATCCCCAACGCACTAACCATTAAGCTATTGGGAGTACTGCTCTAAATATACTTGTGTTAACCACGGTACTTTTGCAATAGTCTGTCTAAGAATTATAAAAAGCATTCATAATTTCGCGCCAATCGCCACGAGTAAATATCCGCGCCTTTTCTTTGGACTGATCTATTAGATAGGTATGATAGCATCAATTAAATTTTAAAAATAAAACATTCTTAGCGCCTTTATTTTATTTCGACGTTAAGAAAGTATATGTAACACATTATGTACACAATACATATCGTATCTAGCCCAGTTACACTAAAGCAGTGAAACGGAAATTAAGTTTTAAGATTGACTCAATTGCAACGTACTACTTTAACGTGTCGCATCTGAGCGGTCAGTAGGTCCGTACTCGGATTACCGAGTTTTACTGGGGATATGATTGAATGCAATATATACAGATAATAATATGACACCTGCCTGGTGTCTTTAAATCAAATGACCTAAGTGCTTTGTATAATTATTTATATATCTTCAGTTAATACCGGCACCTGCCTGGTGCCATCTGATAATTGCCTCACTATACTCGTATAACTGACTATATAAGTCAACATCTATCTGCCTGGTGCCTCTTGATTTAGCCTTTAACACCTGCCTTGTGTATTACTGCTTACCAAGTTGCCTATATAACTCTTGTCAAGTGGCTACAATATACTTACACAGTATGATTTAACTTTGTAAGAGCTTCTCCGTCCTAATGACAAACCTATAGCTAACGTCACACACCTATATTTTAACTAGTCATTAACTACAGCAACTTTGCACAATCCGATTTGATCGTTACACCAAATGGATTCTGTACCAAAGTGAAGACACAATCCAGTTGGCTGTACTGCCCCCTTGTACCTCAACTTAATCAATGATCATAAGTTATCAGATATCATATTGATAAAATACAAAAGACTGCCTTTCTTTTGGCAACACTATTATTATTTTCTAACAGAACATCATTTATTAATGATACTTGTATCATTCTTTTGTCAATTGACCAATTAATTACAATATTTTATTGATTATCTATTAAAATATAAACAAGTAACGGGACGTAACTCCTTCAACCATTTCACTACTACGTGAGAGTCGAAGTAGTTTTTTACATTTCATGTATCCTTATGTCAGAATCGTTCAATCAAACGCTCAGCTGCCTCCATAAACCCCTACTCGCGAAATGGCGGAGTTGACAGAGGCAGCCGCCATCTTGGGCCCGCTTCAGATTTTCAAATATTAATATCTAGAGTTCAGATAACCCAATATTCAAACAACTTATATAGTAAACATTAATAGAATGGTCTCTATTTACATTCCAAAAATAAATGAAAAATATTGAAAAACAAAAAAGTTAGAAAATACGCTTTTTTCAATTCGCATCTCCGAACGACAGGAAGTATAGACGACGAACGAAAGGTCGCGTCCTGGTTAGTATCTATCACGATCTATAATCCCTGAAAGTTTCACATTGATATCTTTTACCGTTCTTGAGATTAACCACAGACAAAATGTCATTTTAAAATCAGGAAATGTCCCGTAACTTGGCACCAGATAGGAATTTTCAAAAAATCGCTCAGATAGATCAAGTTCATGTTACGACACATCTTTTCTGAAAATTTCATATAATTCCATCCAGTAGTCTTTGAGAAATCGCGTGCACAAAATTTTGGAAAAAAAATAATAAAAAGAATAATAATAATAATAATAATAAGAAACAGTAGAATAACTATAAGGTCTTCCGTGAAGACGGAAGACCTTAACTAGAAACGATCTCGTTGCGAGCAACGAGAGGTCTTCCGTCTGTTTCAGAAAAAGAACCTAAAATCGAGCTGAAAAAGTGATAAAAAAAATTTGGTCACAAAGAGGATTGAACCCAGGTCGCCAGCGTGAAAATCCAACGCGCTTTTTTCCTCTTTATTCCCAACACGCTTAAATTACGCGTTTGAGTCCACTGCTCTAAATGTACTTGAATATACTTCTTCAACAATACACCTGTCTAAGAATCACGAAAGGCGCGCCACAATTTATAATTTCGCGCCAAACGCCACAAGTTAATCTGCGCGCCTTTTCTTTGGAATGTTTCATTAAATAGGTGTGATAGCTTCAATAGAATAAAGAAAAAGGAACGTTATTTAAGCCTAAATTTCGAGGTTTAGAAAATATATTTAACAGTTTGTACATATTCTATATCTTTTATAGGTAAGCAACACAAAAGAAGTGAAATGGTAATCATTTTTAACTTTTTTAATTATCCGTTTATCCCCAAAGTGAACTAACCCGATTCTTTACACCTTCATGAAAAGGTAGAAATGGTTCGATGAAATACATGTCTCGTCCTTCGACGGTCAAGGAATCAGATTTCATTTATGTTCAATTTTCAATGTTCAACTTTAAATATCTTTGAGAAAAGAATGTTAATATAAACTCCATTAGACGATCTTATTTAAAAAAGGTTTTCTTATTTCTGTCTTTTGTATTAGTTTAATATGACTCAAGTGTGCATGGGAAACAGTGGTTACGTTTGTGAAAAACTAATAAATTTTGAATACTGCTCTAAATATAGTTATGCATACAGTACACCTGCAACAGTACACCTGTCTAAGAATCATAAAAGGCGGGCCACTATTCATAATCTGGCGACAAACACCACGAGTAAATATTCGTGCCTATCCTTTGGACTGATCTATCAAATAGGTGTGATAGCTTCAATGAAATTAAATATTAAATAAAACAACTTCTTATCGCCTTTATTTTATTTCGACGTTAAGAAAGTAAATTTAACACATTGCACACACGTATCTAGCCCAATTACACTAAAGCAGTAAAACGGAAATTAAGTTTTAAGATTGTCACTGAATTGCAGCGTACTAACTAGGTGAAAGTCCACGTAGTTTTTTTTACTTTTCATGTATCATTTAGTCATCAGCTTATCATATTGCAGTCTAGGTGAAAACGTAGTTTTTTTACTTTTCATGTATCATTCAGTCAAACGCTCAGCTGCCTCCATAAACCCCTACTCGCGAAATGGCGGAGTTGACAGAGACAGCCGCCATCTTGGGCCCGCTTCAGATTTTCAAATATTAATATCTAGAGTTCTGATTAACCAATATCCAAACAACTCATATAGTGAGCATCGATCAAAGGGTCTCTATTATCATTCCAAAAATAAATAAAAAATGTTGAAAAACAAAAAAGTTAGAAAATACGATTTTTTTAATTCGCTTCTCCTAACGACAGGATGTACCGATGACGAACAAAGTGTCGCGTCCTGGATGGTATATATCACGATCTATAATCCCTGAAAGTTTCATGTTGATATTTTGTACCGATTTTGAGTTTAATCGCGGACAAAATGTCAGTTTAATTTCAGAAATTTGTCCGTAACTTGGCACCGGAAGTGAGTTTCCAAATTTTCTCTCGGATATATAAAATTCATGTTACAACACATCTCTTCTGTAAATTTCACGTTATTCCATCCAGTAGTCTTCGAGAAATCGCGTGCACAAAATTAGAAAGTCAAAAAAATAATAAAAAGAATAATAACTAGAAAGATCTCGTTGCGAGCAACGAGAGGTCTTCCGTCCGTTCTGGAAAATAACTCGTAAAGTCGAGCTGAGAAGTGATTAAAAATTTTGATCACAAATTGAATCCAGGTCGCAAGCGTGAAAATTCTATTCGCTTTTTTCCCCTTTTATCCCCAACGCGCTAACCATTACGCTATTGGGAGTACTGCTCTTAATGTACTTGTGTATATTTTTGCTACAGTACATCTGTCTAAGAATTATAAAAGACGGGCCATTATTCATAATTTCGCGCCAAACTCCACTTTGAATCTCCGCGCCTTTTCTTTGGACTGATCTTTTAAATAGGTGTGATAGCTTCAATGAAATTAAGAAAAAAGAACGTTCTCATAGCCTACATTTCGAGGTTCAGAAAATATATTTAACACATTGTACACATTCTGTAGAAAAGTAACACAAAAGCAGTGAAATGACTATAATTTATTTTTTTTATTTCCCGTCTCAGAAGTGAACTATGCCGATTAGTTACACTTTCATAAAATGGTTGAAATGCCTTGCTCTACGACATTCAAGGAATCAGATACCATTTATGTTCAATAACTTGATTCAGATCTTTGAGAAAAGAATGTTAAAATAAACTCCATTAGACGATGTTATTAAAATGGTTTTCTTATTTTGTCTTTTCTATTCGTTTAATATCACACAAGTGTGCATGGGAAAAACAGTGGTTACCAGGGTATACGTTTTATACTTACTATTATATATACATGCATCGATATTGTTTCTTGAAAAACTATAACTTATAACTATGATTTAAGATCTGTTTTCCCGTCTTGCAAAACAAACGATATTAATAGATATCTCTCATTTGCAAATTTGGTCTTTTCTTTTTCTACTTTGAGAACCAACCAAAACCAGTTACAGAAGACGTTTGACACAGAATTGTAAAGTAATTACTACGTGATCTATTAACGCGCAAACCATTAAGCTACTGCTCTAAATATACTTGTATATACATTTGCAACAGTACAACTGTCTAAGAATTATAAAAGGCGGGCCACTATTGATAATTTCGTGCCAAACACTACGAGTTAATATTCGCGCCTTTTCTTTTGACTGATCTATTAAATAGGTGTGATAGGTTCAATGAAATTAAATAAATAAATCGTTCTTATCGCCTTTATTTTATTTCGACGTTAAAAAGGTATATTTAACACATTGTACACATTACATATCGTATCTAGCCCAGTTAAACTAAAGCAGTGAAACGGAAATTAAGTTTTCGGATTGACACGTAATTACAACGTACTACTACGTGAAAGTCCAAGTAGTTTTCTACATTTTATGTATCCTTATGTAAGAATGGTTTAATCAAACGCTCAGCTGCCTCCATAAACCCCTACTCGCGAAATGGCGGAGTTGACAGAGGCAGACGCCATCTTGGACCCGCTTCAGATTTTCAAATATTAATATCTAGAGTTCTGATTAACCAATATTCAAACAACTTATATAGTAAGCATCAGTAGAAGGGTCTCTATCAATATTCAAAAAATAAATAAAAAATATTGAAAAACAAAAAAGTTAGAAAATACGATTTTTTCAATTCGATTCTCCTAACGACAGGAAGTACTTACGACGAACGAAAGTTCGCGTCCTGGATGGTAAATATCACAATCTATAATCCCTGAAAGTTTCATGTTGATATCTTATATCGTTTTTGAGTTGAATCGCGGACAAAATGTGATTTTAATTTCAGAAAATTGACCGTAACTTGGCACCGGAAGTGAGTTTCCAAAAAATCTCTCGGATATAATAAATTCATGTAACAACACACCCGTCCTGAAAATTTCATGTAATTTCATCCAGTAGTCTTTGAGAAATCGCGTGCACAAAATTAGAAAGTCAAAAAAATAAGAAATAATAATAACTAGATCTTTTTGTCGTTCAACAAAAACGAGGGCTTTTCGAACCCTTAAAATAAAGAATCTTAAAAGAAAAATCAATATTTTACAATAAAAAAAAAATCAAATAATACAATATTGCAAAAGTTCTTTTGAGATAAATATTTAAATGGAAACATAACAATTCTATTTCTATATCAATGTCTACACAAAGAGACATAACTCTTTCGTGGTTTTTAAACGCATTCGAAAATGTACTGTTTTTCAATCCACTAAAACTCCTAAAAGGGGTCAAAAGTGACCCCACGGCCCATAATTTTTAAACTGTATTCTTTATGCTTGTTGTAATACCAAAATTAGTTTGAAGATTGGTTGAGAATTAAAAATGTTACAGAGAAAAAGCCGTTTTCTGTACTGACCCCTAAAATCCTTTCTATTTTAGTTCTCATAGCCTACATTTCGAGGTTTAGTTACACTTTCATAAAAAGGTTGATTTTTAATTTCATCACCTTACCACCTGGAGACAATGCGGGAGTCAATAATCAAATGAAATTTCACGAGAATTACTTGCCTACCTTTTGAGATAATGGAACAATCATGATTTCGAATTTAACACAGAAATCTCCATAGGCAATTTTAAGGCACTTATAAAACCGCAAGTACACCTCATATGCATACCAAAATTAAAACGTAAAGAGCATATTAGACTCCAAACAGGTCAACAAAGAGAGATAACTCTTACATCATCATTTTTGAAAAAAACTTAAAAATACAATATTTCAGGTCTCTAAAACTCCTATAAGGGGTCAAAAAATGACCCCACGGACCATATTTTTTAAATTGTTCCCTTTATACTGAACTCAAATCTGAAAACTTTTTGAAAATTCATTGAGAAATAAAAAAGTTACAGGCAAAGGTCTGTTTTCAATGTTGGCCCCTAGAAATCCCTTATTTTCGAAAATTTTGATTTCATTCAGATTTTTAAAAAATCTGAAGAGGTCAGAACAGTATCAGAGTCATTCTGTATACAAAATATTACAAGAAAATCATGATTACTTTTAGAGATACCGTTACATAACTGATTTCATTTTAACATAAAACTTAAAAGACCCATAAAACCGGAAGTTTAGGCCTGATTGATATGAAACTTACAGGATATGTTTTACTAATTAGTTTAAACATGTTTTTATCCTCAAAATAATTTTTGTAACGTTATTTTGACTTTCAAAAATTTTCTCCCCCCTTCTTCAATGTTTGGAGTCTTATATCTCGAAAAGTATTTGTGGTCAAAAATCACATACGCGCACTTTTTTTTATAGGATTAGGTCTCTAGAATTCATATCTTAAATTTGGGAGTCTAGACACTGAAATTAAAAATGTTTTCGGCTTCTTTAGAAATTTCAGTCTTCCCTTTGTAGAAACCGGAAGTTACAAGTCCAGAAGTATAAAACATTACAGACAGGACATTTTTATATAAGCTATTTAATAGTTACAACGTACCCCCCGAAAGTCCTTTCAGTATAAAATAAAATACCTACTTTTAAAGGTACTCCGGAAAATCTGAGCAAAAGAATTGCTAAGTATAATAATAATAATAATAATAAACAAGACGAAAACAATAGGTCTTTTGACAAAAGTGAAAAGCCCTGGAATAATGATAGGCAGATACGATCTCGTTGCGAGCAACGAGAGGTCTTCCGTCTAGTTTTAGGAAAAGAAACCCACGTAAAATCGAGCTGAAAAGAGGTTCAAAATTTTGGTCAAAAATAGGATTGAAACCATGTAAAAACGCCAACGTGAATGCGATTTTTTATTTTTTTTTTTACTTTTATATCCCCAACGCGAACCATAAAAAGCTATTGAGTACTGCTCTAAATATACTTACAATACCAAGGTTCATTTGCAATCAGTACCTGTTTAATAATTATGAAAAAGCATTCATAATTTCGCGCCAAACGCCACGATAAATATTCGCTGCCTGAATTTTTTCAAAATCTCTGGGCTAGATAGGTATGATAGCATCAATTAAATTTTAAAAATAAAACAAATTTCGCCTAAATTTTATTTCGAAATTAAGTTTTAAGTATCTTAACACATTATAAATCGTATCTAGCCCAGTTAAATAAAGCAGTGAAACGGAAATTAATTTTAATAATAATAATTAATACTAAGAAAATTAGCTTTTGAAATAAGGTCTTCCTGCTAATTTTAGATACTCTCGTTGCGTTTTTTAAGTCTTCCGTTATTCTTTAGGATTAAAGTTTTAACCCATTGTATAATGAAGTGAAAATATATACAATAATTTTGAAAACTTTGATGAAATTAACCATTCATTGTCGCCAACGGGAAATATATAACTTTTTTTTTTTATGTGTAACATCAAACCGCTTAACCATTAAGCTGTTTTTGAAAAGGCATGCTCTGAAAATATACTTGTGTTTACATACCATTTTATTTTGCAACACTTATCGGCCAGTAAAAAAATAAAAATATAAAAAGATTCATAATTTCGTGCCAAATTCACGAGTAAATTTGGCTGCATAACTTTTAAATTTGGACTCATCTATTAATATATGAAAAAATCAATTTTAAATTTTAAAAATAAAAACATTCTGTGCGCCTTTATTTTTATTAAAAATCGATGTTAAAAAGTATATGGTGTATACATTTTTTTACACATTAAATAAATTGTTAGATATTTTAGTTACATGTAATACTTTTTTATATACTAAATAGTGAAACGCAAATATATTTTTAAGATTGACACAAATGAAAATGCAATTCTCGTAATTTATAAATGAAAAAACATTCTGATTAACATTTCTTTTCATCTGAGCGGTCAGTAAAACCTTATATATTCGGATTAAGTTTCACTAGGGATATGATTGAATGCAATATATACAGATAATAATATGACACCTGCCTGGTGTCTTTAAATCAAATGACCTAAGTGCTTTGTATAATCATATATCTTCAGTTAATACCGGCACCTGCCTTGTGCCATCTGATAATTGCCTCACTATACTCGTAAAACTGACTATATAAGTCAACATCTATCTGCCTGGTGCCTCTTGATTTAGCCTTTAACACCTGCCTGGTGTATTACTGCTTACCAAGTTGCCTATATAACTCTAGCCAAGTGGCTACAATATACTTACACAGTATGATTTAACTTTGTAAGAGCTTCTCTGTCCTAATGACAAACCTATAGATAATGTCACACAACTATATTTTAACTAGTCACTAATACAGCAACTTTGCACAATCCGATTTGATCGTTACACCAATTGGATTCTGTACCAAAGTGAAGACACAAGCCATTTGGCTGCACTGCCCCCTTGTACCTCAACTTAATCAATGATCATAAGTTATCAGATATCATATTGATAAAATACAAAAGACTGCCTTTCTTTTGGCAACACTATAATTATTTTCTAACAGAACATCATTTATCAATGATACTTGTATAATTCTTTTGTCAATTGACCAATTAATTACAATATTTTTATTGATTAGCTATTATAATATAAACAAGTAACGGGACGTAACTCCTCCAACCATTTCACTACTACGTGAGAGTCGAAGTAGTTTTTTACATTTCATGTATCCTTATGTCAGAATCGTTTAATCAAACGCTCAGCTGCCTCCATAAACCCTTACTCGCGAAATGGCGGAGTTGACAGAGGCAGCCGCCATCTTGGGCCCGCTTCAGATTTTCAAATATAAATATCTAGAGTTCAGACAAACCAATAACCAGACAACTTATATACTAAGCATCAATAGAAAGGTTTCTATTAATATTTCAAAAATAAATGAAAAATATTGAAAAACAAAAAAGTTAGAAAATACGCTTTTTTCAATTGGCATCTCCTAACGACAGGAAGTATTGACAACGAACGAAAGGTCGCGTCCTGGATAGTATCTATCACGATCTAAAATCCCTGAAAGTTTCACATTGATATCTTTTACCGTTCTTGAGATTAACCACAGACAAAATGTCATTTTAAAATCAGGAAATGTCCCGTAACTTGGCACCAGATAAGAATTTTCAAAAAATCGCTCAGATGGATCAAGTTCATGTTACGATACATCGTTTCTGAAAATTTCATGTAATTCCATCCAGTAGTCTTCGAGAAATCGCGTGCACAAAATTTTGGAAAAAAAATAAAAAGAATAATAATAATAATAATAATAATAATAGAAAACAGAAGGAAAACAATAAGGTCTTCCGAAGGAAGTCGGAAGACCTTAACTAGAATCTCTTGTTGCTAAAGCAACAAAGAAGGTCTTCCGTTCTTCTCTATTTGTCTGTAAGAAGGATATTTTTCTATTTAAGAAAAAAAAAAACACAGACAAATAAAAAATAGACAAAATGCAAAAAAAAAAAAAAAAAAAAAAAAAAATCCTCCACCTGGGCTCGATCCCAAAACCTTTAGAATGAAAGTCGGACACGCTAACCACTGAGCCACCAAATTCCACGACATTTAAGGTATTTTGTAAGCTTATTATTTTAAGGTTGAAGGAAATAGTTTCGAAGTGAAAGAAATAGTTTCGTAGTAAAGTCCCGTTCAAATTTCTTAACAAACTGAGATATCGGCTGTTTCATGTGATATTGTATGTAGGAAAATGATTAGAATAATTATGGGACACATTTGCAGTGAAGCAATGACACTTAGCATATACAGAGTTGTAAAGCGAAAGTAATACACGTGGTCAGTTGCAGAGGGAATTCAAAATCCCGGAAAAACAGTGAATGAGTCATGGGCATTTTTCATCACCATATCGTATCAAGCGGGGTACATGTAACTGCAATTAACCTATCTCAATTGCGTGGAAATTTAATTGATATGAAAAATCGTCGTTTCCGAGTTTCAGCCGATTCATATTTAAATCTAAATAAAATTAAAATAAATTCCATACACCTAAGAAAGCAAGAATACTTGGTATTAAAATGTCGTAATGGAGCAGGAGAATCGAATGAACAATAATTGCAGAAATAGCCAATACGAGTTTTAATTAATATTTATGCTAAGAAATAACTTAATTTCAGATAGAAAAAAAATGCTTATTTTGCCGATATTCACTAGAATTTCAAAATACTTCAGAGACTCACCTTAAAACTCTCAGGACACCTTCTTTCAGGTCTCTTCTTTCTTTTATTACGAATCTTATGCCGATATTTCGTTTCGTTTGACTTGTAGACATTTTCTCTAAGTTGGTGT